>NW_022589710.1:9476486-9553986 GCF_004348235.1 Phoca vitulina | reverse complement strand
TTCAGTCTAAGAGGGGCTTGGTATTTTTTTAAATAAAAATGTAGTTTTTTAAAGAAAAAAAGGAAAATGAATATACTAGTATGTTATACCAAATGGCATTTTGGTTAAGAATCCCAACTCCATAATCAGAGTATTTGAGTTTGGTGGATCCTAGATCCATCACTTAGTAGGTGGTATTTGGGCAACTTACCTAATCTCTTTAAATCTCATATCATATGAGATATTATTATTATCATATTATCATATGAAATCATATGAAAATGAGAATAATAAAAATCTTTTTAAAATAAAAATATATATTATTTTTTAAATTAAAAAATTCACAGCATGCTTAGGAGAAGTAAGAGATAATTATATAAAATACTTAGTCCAGACTTGTACATAGAAAGATAACAGTAATGTTAGCTTTTAATAACAATATTCATCCTCCGAAATGCCAAAGTTAGCAAACCCATTGTAGGGTCGAATAGTTTTTATAAAGTACAGGCTGAAAAAAGAAAACCACAGAATCCATTTTCAGTGTCTCTTACACTGTGATCTTTTAAGACTCTTATTCTGCTGCTTTAATTCTTTGTGTAGATAGGTTTGTCTTGATAGACTTAGTCTATCAGTTCTAATGGTGATTTAATTAGTATAACATTTATTAAAAAAACACTGGCTTAATAAATGAATTTTCTATCATTAGCAATAATATGTTAAGTTCCAGGCCTTCTTCTGTTAAGAGGTATGCAGATAAGATGGAGCAAAATAAGGGGACAGGGACAACCAATGAGGGAGCCAGGGAAGATGGTGAGCCATTGA
The DNA here is from genome assembly GCF_004348235.1 of Phoca vitulina. Classification (NCBI taxonomy): domain Eukaryota; kingdom Metazoa; phylum Chordata; class Mammalia; order Carnivora; family Phocidae; genus Phoca; species Phoca vitulina. The sequence goes on along the minus strand of NW_022589710.1, from coordinate 9,553,185 downwards.
GGGAACAGCATCCTCCAGAGAAAAGACATAGGGAAGATCAGTGGGCTTCAAACATTTGAAATGTTGGCCTGGAAAAGATGCCTGTGTGTTAGGAGCCCACCACGAGTGCTTGGGTCCAATGGATTGAAGATATAAGAAGGCAGATTCCAGTTTAAAAGAAGGAAACATTCTGAATGAACAAATCTAATCAGGAATGAAATGAGCCCTGTTCAGGACTGGAGAATTCTCTAGCACTGGTAGTGTTTTTGAACCAGTGCAGACATCCACTTGGCCATGTTCTGGAACAAAGGGTGCAAGCACCAAATTGATGATTGGAAGAGTTGACTTCCAACAAAACCTGAGAGTCTGTTTCCAATTAGACTTTTCTCCCTAGATCATAAGACACCTAAAGAACTCTCTCAGCCCTAACTGAAGTATTCCTGCAGGGGTGCCTGCCTGGCTCAGTCAGTAGAGAGTGAACTCTTGATCTTGAGGTTGTGAGTTCAAGCCCCACACTGGGTGTAGAGATTACTTAATGATTAAGTAAACAAACAAGCAAACTATCCTTCTAGTCTCTATTAATTCTGGAAAGCTAACAAACTTTTACTTTAAAGTAAAACAAACAAAAAATCTAAGAGGGTAACTTGGAAAGTATCCGAACATCTAGTACAATTATACTCCACTGAATCAGACACAAGGAAAGTAATTAGATAGGCCCCTCTTTCTATTCCTCTGTCCTCTTATCTCCCTAATATTTGAAGATTCCCACATTTGTCTAAATGTTGGGAGACATAACTAAGTAAAGCTGAGGAGACCAAGCTTTGGAACCAGACAGACCTGAATGCAACTTCGAATTCTTCCACATACTAGCTATGTGACATTGAAAAAGGAGCATTGCCTCTCTGAGCCTTACTTCCTTTACCTGTAATGAAGATAAATTTTATTTCATGCAGATTAGAGATGATGGTATAAAACATTTATCACGATGCCTGGAACAAAATAAAGGGCAGTAACCATAACTATTGCTTCATTCATTCAACAAACACCTCCTGAGAGTTATCTATATCAGTCTTTGTGCAAGTGTATCGAGAGGTGCTGTCTAAACTTTATAAGCATACGATAGCCATGAAGCCCACAGATACCACTGCTAATCAGGACCATAAATTGTAACTTCAGGGGATCTGCGATACTTGTAATCACAGAAAGGTGACCTCTGGGACAGCTCTGATCTACATTTTATAGATCAGTGCCTTGAGAGGAGCTGAAATCCCTCCATCCAAAGCCTCTCTCCCCAAATATGTCTACACACATCATCTCCTTTCACACTGAGTGCTATGTACCCTCCTGGCAAATAAGAGCAAGGGTGCTAGCCTGCCCTGGGAACTTTCATTCAATAACTCTTGGAATATCACATTGCAGCACCTCTTAGCCACTGAGCATTCTCAGTCCCATTCGGAGATGAGTATACTCAGCAAAGTGGGCAATTTACCATTCTGAACTCACTTTCTCCATTAATCTGGGGTTCTGGAAATAGTTCTGAACCATAATTGGTGGCAAAATTATGCCAGTGCCATACCTGGAACTAGGCAAAGAAACAAAAGACATTAAAATGCAGTTCCACGTGGCTTGAGGCACTGTCACATTAATGATGGTGAAAAGAGGGGAAGAGATCAGCAGGCAAATGGGGTTGGTGGATGTCCTCCCAAGGTCAAGGCAGCTCAGGAGGCTGGACCAACAGTTGCAAGAACAATGGTTGGGAAAAAACTATGCCTGAAGGCACAACCTGAATTCAGGGATCTGAAGACAAGGGAAGAATAATTTCCAATGTGAAATGCCTACCATTTGTCCTAACGGCTATGCCACAATGGGTCCCTACAGTGCTGATCCCACCAGGAGTCCATCTCTAGCAAACAGTCCCCAAAACTAAAAGAATTACATATGTATGTATTAGGCTGGAATGACCAGTCTTCCTTAGGCAAGAATAACTTACATTATATAATACCTCTCAGCCTTCAAAATGATCTGTATCACAGCCATGCATTTTTATTAATATTGTCAATAAAAATGAGAAAACCGACACTTAACACATTTAAGACAAATAACTAATAAATAAGTAGAATCTGGTTTCCAGAGCAGCTCTTCTGACCCCAACTCCAATACTTGTTTCTCTAAACAACTGCCAATTTTCTGAAAAGGACTATTCCCACCAGCATATTCTGCTATAAATAGGATAATCCATCTGCAATGCAAATAATCATCACTAAATTATCTATTCAGATTTCATAAGCCTCTTTTTTTCATTAAAGAAGAGTACCCTATACTGCAAGTCCCGAGTGGACAGCTTTCAGAGCTGCGAGAAACACCTAGGACAAGCCTGTCCTTTCATTGAGGAAACGGAGACTCAGAAAGGTCAAGAGGCATGCCAGGTTGGACCCAGAGAAATAATAATAGAGCTAGATATACAATATTCTAAATATTTGATGACACCACCAAAAAGCCTTCAACAGAAACAAAAACCTTTTCAGTGTTTAGGAAAACTCAGCATTCATGTTAGGAGGTTTTCCTGAGCACCCTCTATGAGGCCTATCTACATTCTGCAGGATCTATTTTGGAATGGGTAGAGATACACGTTCCTATCTACCAATATGTCACTTTCTACTTTTCACCCCATTTTGAGAACAATTATGTGTCCAAGGCTCATTAAAAATAGGTACAAATCATTAAACAGTTCCAAATGTATATGTTAAAATTCACCCAAATTCTATCCGCTGATATTAGGGCCTCTGGTTTCCATCCGACTTCTTTACAGCTCTTGTCCTGGGTGAGAAAGGACAGCAGTGTACACCATGGGGATTTGGGTTTCAGGGGGTGACTGTCATGTTTCAATGATCTTACTGATTACCAATGAACTTTACCATTGCTGGTTAACCTTGCATATGTTTAAAGAAGTGTTTTAAGCAATGAAATTGTTTGGCTTATTGGAAATTATTAAAGTACTAGTAGAAAGAGAATATGTCTTAAGAGTTACTTAAGAGGCAAACCATGAGAGACTATGGACTCTGAGAAACAAACTGAGGGTTCTAGAGGGGAGGGGGGTGGGGGGGATGGGTTAGCCTGGTGATGGGTATTAAAGAGGGCACGTTCTGCATGGAGCACTGGGTGTTATGCACAAACAATGAATCATGGAACACTACATCAAAAACTAATGATGTAATGTATGGTGATTAACATAAAAAAAAAAAGTTACTTAAGGGGCACCTGGGTGGCTTGGTCGGTTGAGCATCGGACTTCGGCTCAGGCATAATCCTGGGGTCATGGGATTCAGCCCTGGTAGGGGTTCCCTGCTCCTTGGGGAGTCTACTTCTCCCTCTCCCTCAGCCTCTCCCCCTGCTTGTGCTCTCTCTCAAATAAATAAAATCTTAAAAAAAAAAAAAAGGAGTTACTTAAAAATTGTTTTAACAGTGGTGCCTGGGTGGCTCAGTCACTGGGCGTCTGCCTTGGGCTCGGTTCATGATCCCAGCATCCTGGGATCCAGCCCCACATCAGGCTCCCTGCTCGGCGGGAAGCCTGCTTCTCCCTCTCCCACTCCCCCTGCTTGTGTTCCCTCTCTCGCTGTGTCTTTCTGTCAAATAAATAAATAAAATCTTTAAAAAAAAAAAAAGAATTGTTTTAACAAATAACCACTATACCGTTTCTTGGGCTAATTTTTACCCTATATGTTTGGCTTCAACTTTACCTTTATGCTAATGACTCTGAATTCTCTAGCCTCACCTCTCATCTTAATCCCAAACCTAAGGCCTGTATATTCATCTAACTATTGGACATTTCTACTTGGAGCTTGCACTTGGTTTTTAAAAAAATAGATGCCATCACCTTTCCTTGCTAACTGGCTCTTACATCCCCTGCTGGAATTACCTCAGGGATCAGCCCCACACCTTCTCCCAGGCACCACATCCAGAAGGGGTCCTTTATTTCTTTATTCCTTCCTCTGTTCTCCACTTGCAGGGAGTCACCAAGCGCTTTCACATTTGTCTCCTACATCTCTCTGTGAAGTTGGTTCACACTGCTCTATTCTTGGTGCAGGTAGGTCGCTTCATCCGGATCACTGCAGTATCCCCCTCCAAGTTATCTTGGCTTATACTCACCTTCCCTCATTCCACCGGCCACACGGGCCAAAACGGGCTTTCTAAATGCAAGTCTGATTAGATCACTGTGCTGAAGTGTCTCCCCAGCATCACAGCGTTGCATACAAGGCTCATCTTGGCCTGGCCCTGGCCCGCCTCGGCAGCTTCCCACATTACCATCCTCCCATCCTTATCCTTTGCTCATCATTGCTCCACAGCCCTTGCGGCTTCCCCGCTCTGCCTGTGCCCGCGTGCCAATGCACGTGCTATTTTCTCTCCTCCTACAGCCTTGCCTCTCACTTCCCTGGCAGACTTCCATGTACCTTTCAGGACTAATCTAGTGCGGGACTTTAACTTGACCAGCATCAGAGAGCAGAGCACATCCTTCATTCACTACAAAATTTCCTCCTGTGATGCTTTTGTTGTTTTGGTTTTTGTATTCAAAAGTGTGAACTCTAGTTAAAAATATGCTTTACATTTTAGAATTCCAATTCTAAAAATTGCTGTAAAGCCAAAAAAGCCAAGGAGTATGCACAGGACAATGCTTCTATGCTGGTATTCTCCTAGTCCATGTCCTCTAGATCTAGAACCACCTGAGGAAAGGCTCAGAAAAGGATTAAAGGCAACTATGTTTACAGGCTATGAACAGCCATTCCCAGTGCAGCCCCGTTTCCTTCTTATGTAGCAGAGGCTCTGGAAATAAATGTTTCTTCTTTATAAGGCTATTACTCTTAACATTTTTCTGCAAAGCCTGAAGACCTAATTAGAGGCTCTTTGTTAAGCCTCACCCCAAACTATTTTTAGATGAAAAAAAAAAAAAACTCATCAACTCGGATAAGAACTGCTTATAGGACCCTTCTCTTCAGCCCTCTTGCCCAGCTGAACTAAGCTTAACAACTTTCTTGACTAGGACAAAAATGAAAACCCAAGAATAGAGTGGATCAACCTCACCTACACAAGATACCAACAAAACCTAGAGTAATGGTATAAATCTTACTATTAGCAGGAATATTTATTTGCTGTCTGGCATGGTTAAGGGCACATGGTATCTAGGCTTTTGGCCACTTGCAAAATGAATTAAGTCAATTTGTGACAGTGAACATAAATAAAATCAGAAATGTAAAGTCCTTTGAAAAAAATAACATAGGGGCGCCTGGGTGGCTCAGTCGGTTAAGCATCTGCCTTCGGCTCAGGGTCATGGTCTCAGGATCCTAGAGTCGAGCCCTGCATCAGGCTCTCTGCTCAGCGGCAAGGCTGCTTCTCCCTCTCCCTCTGCCTGCCACTCCCCCTGCTTATGCTCTCTCTCTCACTGTCTCTGTCTCTGTGTCAAATAAAAATAAATAAAATCTAAAAAAAAAAGAAAAAAAATAACATAAAGGAAAATACTTCATAGCAGGTCATGACTTAAGAGTTTAAGATTTAAAAGTTGGTGAGGGGGCTGCAAACTACTAAGATTTGTCTGGCAAATCTCAGAAATAAAGATTGACATGGGGAAAAAAAGCAATTCACGAAGTCCTTCTCCTAGTTCAGGATGACATATAGGGCCCTCGGTGATCTGGCCTCTTGTCTACTGATGGCCTTAGTCATAGAGTGGTAACTGGATGCCTAGCCTCCGCTGCAGCTGGGTGTGGCCATATAACTATATTCTCCCAAATGGAATTGGAGAAGAAGTGATGCATACTACTTCCTGGTCAAGGTCTTAAGTCACTGGCTGGGTATGTGTTCCTCCATACTTTTTCCTTCCCTGAAGCTGTATCGAAGTAACTACAATCCAACTGTGACCATGCAGACAAGAATAATACTGATGCTACAGCAACAAAAGAAAAAGGCCCTGGAACCCTGAATGATCCTGTGGAGCAGAACCACCCCTTTGACTGAGCCACTCATCTTGGGTTATTAAATAAAAGAGAAAGAGACTTCAAAGTTCTTTCAGTTACTGTATTGTATAGTCTCTTTGTTACAACCTTCTAGCTTTTACCTAACTTATTAATAAGCACACCTATCCAGCCTTTTCCATTCCTCCTCATCCTTCAAAAACTAGCTCTTCTGTGGAGTGTTTCTGTGGCACCAGAGCATATCTATGCCTCTTTTGAGTCTCCACAGTCCTCTGTTCTCACATCTATGACAGCACTCATCACAATTTATTATTTTTTTAATTTTATTTATGTATTTGACAGAGAGAGCGAGAGAGCACAAGCAGGGAGAGCAGGAGAAGGAGATGGAGAAGGAGGCTCCCCGCTGAGCAGGGAGCCTGATGTGGGGCTCAATCCCAGGACCCTGGGATCATGACCCGAGCTGAAGGCAGCCACTTAACCATCTGAGCCACCCAGGGGCCCCACAATTGATTTCAATGGCTTGCTTACCCTTCTGCCTCCCCTAAAGTACAAACTCTTAGAAATCTGAAGGCAAGAATTCATCACATGCTATGTTTTTCACAATGCATGGCACAAATTGGTAGCTTAATGAATTCTAAATGAATAAATCAAGTTGGAAATCGTACAGACTTTCCTCGTGACTGAAGGTAAAGAACAGTTATTGATATACACATTTGTCAGCTCACAGTCAACAGGAGTCATGCTGCTTAAGCATTATAAGAAAGGTCTGAGTCTTCTTCGGAGCATGGCCTTTCTCTCAATTAGAAATACAAGTAAAATATAATGGTTGCCTCATCTAAAAATCACAGTTCAAATATATAGGAGAAATGAAGATTTTAAAATAACTATAATTAGTGGGCGCGGAGCAAGATGGCGGAGGAGTAGGAGACCTGGATTTCGTCTCCTCTCAGGAATTCAGCTGGATAGGGATCAAACCATTCTGAACACCTACAAACTCAACAGGAGATCAAAGAAAAGAAGAGCAACAACTCTCTGAACAGAAAAGCGTCCACTTTCTGGAAGGTAGGACGTGCGGAGAAGTGAATCCGAGGCGATATTCGGGAGGATAGATGGCGGGGGAGGGGCCTCCGTCGGCCGCTTCTGGCAAGTGATAGAGCCGCGGAGCACAAAATCGGAACTTTTAGAAGTCTGCTCTGCTGAGGGACGTCGCTCCAGTGGCTAAGCGGGGGGTGGAACCCTCGCGGGACAGCGTGGTCTCAGGACCCTCGGGGTCACCCCGGGGGTGCCTGCGTGCGGCAGAGCTCCCAGGTATCGGAGCAGGGAAGCCGGCTGCAGAGACGGAGCCGAGGCGCGGGCTCTCAGCTCGGGGTTGTCATAAACCGTGATCCGCGGCACAGTCGGGCCACTGCTCCTCCAGCAGGGACCCAACAAGCGGCAGATCCGGGGAGACTCACCTTCTTCCCCTGGGAGGAGAGGTGCGGGAGCGCACCGCGGGGATCTGCTGGGTTTGGAGACTCCACCCGGGGTCGGGTGCCGGATAGAAAGGCGCGGTCACAGGCCGGGTGAGCGCGGAGTGCGGCCGGAGACCGGGGAGACGGGAGTGACTGACGGCTTTTCTCTGGGGGCTCGCTGAGGAGCGGGACCCCGAGTTCTCGGCTCCGCCGGGGCGGAGACTGGGAGGCCGCCATTTTCACTCTCCGCCTCCAAAGCTGTACGGAAAGCTTGCAGGGAACAAAAGCTCCGGAGAGCAAACCCGAGCAGATTACTTAGCCCGGACCGGCAAGGGCGGGGCAATTTTGCCTCCGGCAAAGACATTTGGGAACCACGGCAACAGGCCCCTCCCCCAGAAGATCAGCGAGAACCGCCAGCCAAGACCAAGTTTACCAATCAGTGAGAATGGCAGAACTCCAGCGCTAGGGGAACACTGCACATAGACTTCATGGCTTTTTTACCATGATTCTTTAGTCTTTCAAAGTTAATTATTTTTTTAACTGTCTTTTTTTCTTTTTCCCTTTTTTCTTTTTTTTTTTTTGAATTTTTCTTTTTCCCTTTTTCAACCAACATCTTATCAATCCCTTTTTTAAAAAAAAAAACATTTTTATTTTTCATTTTTAAAGTCATATTCTATCCCTTCATAGTAGTTACCCGTATTTTTGGCATATATATATAAGTTGTTCTCTCTTTAAAATCTTGAGATAGTTTCTTCTAACAGATCAAAATATACTCTAAATCTCTAGTGTATGGTTTTTTTCTACTCCCCTACCTGATCACATTCTCTCCCTTTTTTCTTTCTTTTTTTTAATCCTCTTCTTTCTTTTTTCAAACAACTTATCAAATCCTTTTTTAAAATTTTTTATAATTTCCATCTTTACAGTCATATTCCATCCCTTCATCATATCAACCCTTATTTTTGTACATATATAAGTTTTTCTTTCTTTAAAATTTTGGGAGGGACTTTCTTTTAACAGACCAAAATACACCCAAAATCTAGTGTGTGGCACTGATCTATAATCGAGCCTGATCATATTTGATCACATTCTGTTTTTGTTTTGTTTTGTTTTGTTCTGCTTTTGTTTGTTTTTATCTTTATCTTTTTCTTTTTTCTTTTTTTCTTTCCTTTTCTTTTTTCTCTCTTTCCCTTTCTTTTCCCACTGCTTCAGGTCTTTTCTGATTTGTTTAGAGTATATTTTCTGGGGACGTTGTTACCCTGCTAGCATTTTGTTCTCTCATTAATCTATTCTCCTCTGCACAAAATGACAAGACGGAAAAAATCACCTCAACAAAAAGAACAAGAGGTAGTACCGACTGCCAGGGACCTACTCAATACGGACATTAGTACGATGTCAGATCTAGAGTTCAGAATCATCACTTTAAAGATACTAGCTGGGCTTGAAAAAAACATGGAAGTTATTAGAGAAACCCTTTCTGGAGAAGTAAAAGAACTAAAATCGAACCAAGTAGAAATCAAAAAGGCTATTAATGAGGTGCAATCAAATATGGGGGCGCTAACTGCTAGGATAAATGAGGCAGAAGAAAGAATCAGTGAGATAGAAGACCAAATGATGGAAAATAAAGAAGCTGAGAAAAAGAGAGATAAACAACTACTGGATCACGAGGGCAGAATTCGAGAGATAAACGATACCATAAGACGAAACAACATTAGAATAATTGGGATCCCAGAAGAAGAAGAAAGAGAGAGAGGTGCAGAAGGTATAATGGAGCAAATTATAGCAGAGAACTTCCCTAATTTGGGGAAGGAAACAGGCATCAAAATCCAGGAAGCACAGAGAACCCCTCTCAAAATCAATAAAAATAGGTCAACACCCCGACATCTAATAGTAAAACTTACGAGTCTCAGAGACAAAGAGAAAATCCTGAAAGCAGCTCGGGAGAAGAGATATGTAACCTACAATGGTAGAAACATTAGATTGGCAACAGACTTATCCACAGAGACCTGGCAGGCCAGAAAGGACTGGCAGGACATATTCAGAGCACTAAATGAGAAAAATATGCAGCCAAGAATACTATATCCAGCTAGGCTGTCATTGAAAATTGAAGGAGAGATAAAAAGCTTCCAGGACAAACAAAAACTAAAGGAATTTGCAAACACGAAACCAGCCCTACAACAAATATTGAAAGGGGTCCTCTAAGCAAAGAGAGAGCCTAAAAGCAACATAGACCAGAAAGGAACACAAACAATATACAGTAACAGTCACTTTACAGGCAATACAATGGCACTGAATTCCTATCTTTCAATAGTTACCCTGAATGTAAATGGGCTAAATGCCCCAATCAAAAGACACAGGCTATCAGATTGGATTAAAAAACAAGACCCATCGATATGTTGTCTGCAAGAGACTCATTTTAGACCCAAAGACACCCCCAGATTGAAAGTGAGGGGGTGGAAAACCATTTACCATGCTAATGGACACCAAAAGAAAGCTGGGGTGGCAATCCTTATATCAGACAAATTAGATTTTAAACCAAAGACTGTAATAAGAGATGAGGAAGGACACTATATCATACTTAAAGGGTCTATCCAACAAGAAGATCTAACAATTGTAAATATCTATGCCCCTAACATGGGAGCAGCCAATTATATAAGGCAATTAATAACAAAAGCAAAGAAACACATCGACAACAATACAATAATAGTGGGGGACTTTAACACCCCCCTCACTGAAATGGACAGATCGTCTAAGCAAAAGATCAACAAGGAAATAAAGACTTTAAATGACACACTGGACCAAATGGACTTCACAGACATATTCAGAACATTCCATCCAAAAGCAACGGAATACACATTCTTCTCTAGTGCCCATGGAACATTCTCCAGAATAGATCACATCCTAGGTCATAAATCAGGTCTCAACCGGTACCAGAAGATTGGGATCATCCCCTGCCTATTTTCAGACCACAATGCTTTGAAACTAGAACTCAATCACAAGAGGAAAGTCAGAAAGAACTCAAATACATGGAGGCTAAAGAGCACCCTACCGAAGAATGAATGGGTCAACCAGGAAATTAAAGAAGAATTAAAAAAATTCATGGAAACCAATGAAAATGAAAACACAACTATTCAAAATCTTTGGGATACAGCAAAGGCAGTCCTAAGAGGAAAGTATATAGCAATACAAGCCTTTCTCAAGAAACAAGAAAGGTCTCAAGTACACAACCTAACCCTACACCTAAAGGAGCTGGAGAAAGAACAGCAAATAAAGCCTAAACCCAGCAGGAGAAGAGAAATAATAAAGATCAGAGCAGAAATCAATGAAATAGAAACCAAAAGAACAGTAGAACAGATCAACGAAACTAGGAGCTGGTTCTTTGAAAGAATTAACAAGATTGATAAGCCCCTGGCCAGACTTATCAAAAAGAAAAGAGAAATGACCCAAATCAACAAAATCATGAATGAAAGAGGAGAAATCACAACCAACACCAAAGAAATACAAACAATTATAAGAACATATTATGAGCAACTCTATGCCAACAAATTAGATAACCTCGAAGTAATGGATGCATTCCTAGAGATGTATCAACTACCAAAACTGAACCAGGAAGAAATAGAACACCTGAACAGACCTATAACCACTAAGGAAATAGAAGCAGTCATCAAAAATCTCCCAAAACACAAAAGCCCAGGGCCAGATGGCTTCCCAGGGGAATTCTACCAAACATTTCAAGAAGAATTAATACCTATCCTTCTGAAACTGTTCCAAAAAATAGAAATGGAAGGAAAACTTCCAAACTCATTTTATGAGGCCAGCATTACCTTGATCCCAAAACCAGACAAAGACCCCATCAAAAAGGAGAATTACAGACCAATATCCCTGATGAACATGGATGCAAAAATTCTCACCAAAATACTAGCCAATAGGATCCAACAGTACATTAAAAGGATTATTCACCACGACCAAGTCGGATTTATCCCTGGGCTGCAAGGTTGGTTCAACATCCGCAAATCAATCAACGTGATACAATACATTAACAAAAGAAAAAACAAGAATCACATGATCCTCTCAATAGATGCAGAAAAAGCATTTGACAAAGTACAGCATCCTTTCTTGATCAAAACTCTTCAGAGTATAGGGATAGAGGGTACATACCTCAATATCATAAAAGCCATCTATGAAAAACCTACAGCGAATATCATTCTCAATGGGGAAAAACTGAGAGCTTTCCCCCTAAGGTCAGGAACGCGGCAGGGATGTCCACTATCACCACTGCTATTCAACATAGTATTGGAAGTCCTAGCCACAGCAATCAGACAACAAAAAGAAATCAAAGGCATCCAAATCGGCAAAGAAGAAGTCAAACTCTCACTCTTTGCAGATGATATGATACTTTATGTGGAAAATCCCAAAGACTCCACCCCAAAACTGCTAGAACTCATACAGGAATTCAGTAAAGTGGCAGGATATAAAATCAATGCACAGAAGTCAGTGGCATTCCTATACACCAACAACAAGTCAGAAGAAAGAGAAATTAAGGAGTCGATCCCATTTACAGTTGCACCCAAAACCATAAGATACCTAGGAATAAATCTAACCAAAGAGGCAAAGGATCTGTACTCAGAAAACTATAAAATACTCATGAAAGAAATTGAGGAAGACACAAAGAAATGGAAAAATGTTCCATGCTCATGGATTGGAAGAACAAATATTGTGAAGATGTCAATCCTACCTAGAGCAATCTACACATTCAATGCAATCCCCATCAAAATACCATCCACTTTCTTCAAAGAAATGGAACAAATAATCCTAAAATTTGTATGGAACCAGAAAAGACCCCGAATAGCCAGAGGAATGTTGAAAAAGAAAAGCAAAGCTGGCGGCATCACAATTCCAGACTTCCAGCTCTACTACAAAGCTGTCATCATCAAGACAGTATGGTACTGGCACAAAAACAGACACATAGATCAATGGAACAGAATAGAGAGCCCAGAAATGGACCCTCAACTCTATGGTCAACTAATCTTTGACAAAGCAGGAAAGAATGTCCAATGGAAAAAAGACAGTCTCTTCAACAAATGGTGTTGGGAAAATTGGACAGCCACATGCAGAAGAATGAAACTGGACCATTTCCTTACACCACACACAAAAATAGACTCCAAATGGTTGAAAGACCTCAATGTGAGACAGGAGTCCATCAAAATCCTAAAGGAGAACACAGGCAGCAACCTCTTTGACCTCAGCCGCAGCAACTTCTTCCTAGAAACATCGCCAAAGGCAAGGGAAGCAAGGGCAAAAATGAACTATTGGGACTTCATCAAGATAAAAAGCTTTTGCAAAGCAAAGGAAACAGTCAACAAAACCAAAAGACAACTGACAGAATGGGAGAAGATATTTGCAAATGACATATCAGATAAAGGGCTAGTATCCAAAATCTATAAAGAACTCATCAAACTCAACACCAAAAGAACAAAGAATCCAATCAAGAAATGGGCAGAAGACATGAACAGACATTTTTCCAAAGAAGACATCCAAATGGCCAACAGACACATGAAAAAGTGTTCAATATCGCTCGGCATCAGGGAAATCCAAATCAAAACCTCAATGAGATACCACCTCACACCAGTCAGAATGGCTAAAATTAACAAGTCAGGAAATGACAGATGTTGGCGGGGATGCGGAGAAAGGGGAACCCTCCTACACTGTTGGTGGGAATGCAAGCTGGTGCAGCCACTCTGGAAACAGTATGGAGGTTCCTCAAAAAGTTGAAAATAGAGCTACCATATGATCCAGCAATTGCACTCCTGGGTATTTACCCCAAAGATACAAAAGTAGGGACCCGAAAGGCTACGTGCACCCCGATGTTTATAGCAGCAATGTCCACAATAGCCAAACTGTGGAAAGAGCCAAGATGTCCATCAACAGATGAATGGATAAAGAAGATGTGGTATATATATACAATGGAATATTATGCAGCCATCAAAAGGAATAAGATCTTGCCATTTGCAACGACGTGGATGGAACTGGAGGGTATTATGCTGAGCGAAATAAGTCAAACAGAGAAAGACATGTATCATATGACCTCACTGATATGAGGAATTCTTAATCTCAGGAAACAAACTGAGGGTTGCTGGAGTGGGGGGTGGGGTGGGAGGGATGGGGTGACTGGGTGATGGACACTGGGGAGGGTATGTGTTCTGGTAAGCGCTGTGAATTGTGCAGGACTGTTGAATCTCAGATCTGTACCTCTGAAACAAATAATGCAATATATGTTAAGAAAGAAAAAAAGAAGAAGAAGAATGTAGCAGGAGGGGAAGAATGAAGGGGGGGAAATCAGAGGGGGAGAAGAACCATGAGAGACAATGGACTCTGAAAAACAAACTGAGGGTTCTAGAGGGGAGGGGGTTGGGAGGATGGGTTAGCCTGGTGATGGGTATTGAGGAGGGCACGTTCTGCATGGAGCACTGGGTGTTATGCACAAACAATGAATCATGGAACACTATATCTAAAACTAATGATGTAATGTATGGGGATTAACATAACAATAAAAAAAATTTAAAAAAAAAAAATAAATAAAATAAAATAACTATAATTAAATGGAGGAAAGAAATGGCAAAAAAAATCTTTGATAGATTACATGAGCAATAGTTATTTAATATTGATCATTTTTATTACTAAGATTAATATGATTATCCATGATAATGAGTTATAGTAGCTTTGGCCTTCTCCCCAATCAATTGCCTTTTCAGTTTTTGCAATTGACATCAAGAAGTAATATGAACTTTACTGCTGTCTAACTTCTGGCATGAATGCCAATGATACCAATATTGGCTTGATCTAAGCATTACTCTGGATTTCACTGCCTATGAAAAAAATACTGCACAAAAGCCAAATATAAGAAGTATATCATGTTTGCAGACATATGAAAGAGAGGAAATTGAAGATGAGGCAATGTGACTAAATACTATGAAGATATTCCTTTGCATATGCAAATGCTTTATCAGAATATTTTGTGCCTTACAGACATATATTTCTGGATTTTTGTAAACTTCCATCAGTCTATTTTATTATGGTAGGACAACAGATTTTTAATTTTGAACTCTTCTGAAATTAACTGGAAACAGGCCTTTAAAATCAGTTTATATTTAATGATCATGCGCTGTGAAGTGCTGCTTCTTTTTTTTTTCAAACTCCAGTAAAAGTTAACAGCCTTTGTCATGTTGCTCTTTCTGTCTTAGGAAGAGAAGTAAACAGGTAAAAATTACAAGTAATCTTGACACATGTATTCTATTCATTATAACAATTAAATTTACAGAGTTAGGGAAATGCTCTGGAGAATCTGCTTCCTCAAGTTTGATTTGGGTTGAAGCCAAAACATTTCAGCTTTGGTACTCAGGAGTATTATTTAGAAGATAAATTGCCTGATATCAGATTTTGGAAAAGGTAGAATTACCATCAAGTCTTGTTACACAACAATTCATTGGAGGGAACATACCCTGTATTATTCAGTTTTGCTTATCATAAAAAAGGATTACTACTAAGGAGAATTTAATTGGAATAAAATATCACTGAATTATAGTTTAGTGCAGTATTTCAATAATAAATACACCACCTCCTTCTCCTGAAAAAAAATTAAAAAGTTTTATTTTGAGGTTTTACCATACCACTGGAATGTAATATATATTTAGAAATGTGTTCTTATCATAAATCTTTTAACACTAAAGTAGACTGTACCAACTAATAGAAGAGCTTCAGTATTGATCTCCACTTTTTTTGAATGACAAAAATGGTTTCAACTTTCAGCGTGGCAATTTCTCAAAAATAAATTTGAGTGGAGGAGATTACATTCAACTAAAACTACATCATGAAGCAGTAGCAGCAAGGTAATATAAAGTACTTTTCTTGGTTATATTTGAGATCTGTACATATTTTTCAGTTTCTTTCAAGGTCTTGATTCAACAAGATTTATTAGCACTGTCTTCTTTAAAGGAAAAAAATGGCCCTGTATAAAAGTCTGTATTTTTCTGTCCGTAGAACCCACATTTCTGTACTCAACTGTCTCAAAATAACCACTGTGAATAAAAGGCTTTTCTTAAGTTGGTTAAGCTGAATTACCATTGAATTCTAGCCAAGATTTACTCTGTTCGTGGAAAAACTCTTAATAGGAATAGCAGACCTTCAAATTTGGACTTTAAAATTGGAATGCTAAAGTGTGATCAAGAATACTATTAATGCTGAGACCAGGTTCACAATGGGTTCAGTGAAGGGGCATGCTGAAGAGCAAAGCTAATAATGCATATAATTAAATAGGATGGGGTGGAGGACAAGAAATACGTCTCCGTTCTGTTGATATTTTGGCAGAGGATGGTTTTATTTTGGCAGGGATTTTTCACATCATTCTGAATAGTGTTATGTTAAAAAAAGATTTTCACAAAATGACCAAAAAAAAAAAAAATTCCTTACATGCCTGGTGGGTGAGCAAGTAGGACTTGAACCTATTTGCCCTTCTCATCATGGAACATATCCATGCTTGGTCATCACAGGTGCTTCTAAATAGACAATTCTACACCCAGGATACAAACATCCATTTCGTCAGTACTTTTTTTCCTTCCGTGTGTGATTTCTAATTACTTAGGCAATCCATCTAGTTGAAATATCCCCACAGGTGCCATGATGAAGACTTAATACAACAGGAATTGTCCTGTGGAATATCAGGAAGCCCTCAGAGTCAAAAGTTTCCTTGGACAAAGGACCCAAACTTTTCCTCTTAAAAAGATGTGGAAATATATGAGAGTACATGCTCTATGTTTGGTATTTCCTTCTTTTTGGCTGATGTATCCCTCAGGTATCCTGTCATTTTTTTTATTTACGCTTTAAAAAGCACTGTTTAATGTGGCCACAAGAAGAAAATGTGACATATTTAGAAAAAGAACATGACAGTTTGTTGAGGACTTTCAATCTGCTAATTCAAATGATTCCAGCTACATCCTGTCATGAAGAAATCATCATCACCACAAAATCACTGAGTCTTAGAAGAGTCTTAGTCAAGGTTTGACTGTATGTCACTACATTCATAAATATCTCTCTGTATTCAATACTCCTTGCATTGAAGTATATATGTTTATGCATTTATAAACATAATTCGTCTTGTATATAACTGACCTGGAGCTGTCCCAAGACCGCACATTATAATCACTAGATATTTAGATAGAACAATGAATAAGTCACTAGAGACTGTCTTCTTAGTATGTAAATTTTAAAGGAATTATTTCATTTGAGCAATTAGAACACATGAAGAGCCTATGATATGTCTCTACCTTTCAAGTTTGGATGCTAATAAAAGATCCTCAGGGATGCCTGGGTGGCTCAGTGGGTTAAGCATCTGCCTTCGGCTCAGGTCATGATCCCAGGGTCCTGGGATCGAGTCCTGCATCAGGCTCCTTGCTCTGCGTGGAGCCTGCTTCTCCCTCTGTCAGCTGCTCTCCCTGCTTGTGCTCTCCCTCTCTCTCTGACAAATAAATAAATAAAAATTAAAAAAAAAAAAAAAAGATCCTTACCTCCTAATCCACCACAATAAACTCTGGACTAGCAGTCAGCTGACTTGGTTCTAGTTCAACCACCAGTGCAGCCTTGACAAACAATTTTGTGTCTTGGTTTCCTGTTCAAGAAATTGGGACCAGCAACAAGCCCTGGCTGTCTACCAGTGTGCTTAAGAAGGTCAGAGGCATGGGGAAAATCGCTGGAAACTCTAAGTTCTGTGCAAATGTAAAGAGTTGTTATTAGTGCTATAATTACCTAAATCTGCAACTGGAAAGATGTTAAAGATAATCTCATTCAGTAACCACATTTTACAGGAGAGAAAACCAAAATGATGAGAGAGATTAGAAGACTTTGGTAAAGCACACTGCACTGGAAGTAGGTTGTATTAAGAACACTTCCTTAGGACTCGAACGTTCTTTCCATGATTCTACTCCACTTATGGAGTGAAGTAATAAACAAAATCATATATTCATTCATGCCTCCTTATATGTTGATGGATGTGTGTGTGTGTGCGTGTGTGTGTGTGCGTGTGTGAAAGCAGCGTCAATGATACAATCGCCATTATATGGATCACTGTGTGGAGAGTATGTGTCCTTCATTAGTAAACAAATTTCATTTAAATAGCACTGACCAAACACACATAAAAATGACTCATTTTATATATGAGGGTTTTACAAAGTACACCAAAATCTACTGTTACCCTTATTTCATACCAAGTTATTTGGAAAAATTCCAGTCTGACCCAGCACTTCATTCATCCTTTGATTTCTAGTCTGGTAAAGCCAAGTAAAGCAATTCAGCTAATTATACATTCATTTTCTTAGCACGCATCAAAACGCCTATTATTTCCTTGATACAATAAATTCCTCCATGAAAGGGCCTCCTGAAAATGGCTGAAATGCTATCCTAAGATACTTCTACTTCCCCCATTTCAGTTACAGAGTGATCAAAAGGTGAAATATTCCTGCAGGGGACTACCACTCCTTCCAGTAAGTCAGAATCCTAACAGCCTAAACCTGGAATTTCATTAGTAAAATCCACTCCAACGAAAAGCAAATATTTGTCAACTAGTCCTTCCTTGTGTTGTAAGATCTTATCATCCAGTATTCAAAAATGTTTCCTTCAGAAAAAAAAAGAAATAGAGCTTCACATGGAAAAAAAAAAAAAATATCAAGAAATAGAACTCTATGGAGAAAATAAAGGAAATGTGTAAATATACCTCATGTCTCTTCCCCCTTCTCTACCAACCCAAACTTAGCCAGAAAAACACAAGGGCCTGATTGCCGGGCCGCAGGCCCCTGTGTGTACCCTGCACATGTACTGTGCCTGCTATTGAAAGTGTTTAATAATAGAGGAGCTTGCACTTCCATGTAATTCATAATTAGAAGACGACTACAGCTGCATTATTTAAAATCAGGCCTTTGTTATCAGCACCAGTTTTAGACAGAAGCTGAGAATCATTTGTGAGCTGTGGCAGGCCCAGACTGTTCAAAGCAATTGCTGTTCAGCATGAAAGCTGCAATGGAGGTCACAGAACAGGTCAGGAGGAAAGATAGTGTATCGATTTCACACCAGGAATAGAGGCAAAGAGAGGGCCCACGGTTGCTGCATGTGATGTATTTCACTTCAGTTTAAGGCACATTTCATTCCAGTCCGAGAGGGGGTGGGGGGCAAAGGGCAGCGGATTTCACACTGAATCATGATGAATTCTGGACTCGTGGATTCCAGTAAATATCTCCTTCCTGGCAATAAGTATTTCTGTAGCAGAGTGAATATAATGGAAATTAGGCTTCCATGGGTAGCAAGGATGTACCTTAAAAAAAGGTAACCATGTTGTGGGAGGTTCATTTCCTTCACTTATTAAAATGTTATAAAAGCAGACGTGAATGCCAAAGCATAAGATGACAAGCTCTGCAGAATGACCTCACGTTGAGCATCATTTAGGTAGTCAAAATGATGCTACAGATCACTCAATGAAAGAAGTCGAGTCATGGAAACCAGCCTCTCAAAAAAGAATTCTTGGTCATGGCCTCACGGGTAAATCTTTGAAGTCACACATAGGATATTGATGGCATCCAAAAATGTCACTTTGTGTTCCCACGGCTGCACATGGACTCTTCTTGTTCCTCACTTCTGAAAAGCCATCCATACTCAATAAGATCCAGGAATCAATCTATAACAAACTGCATCCTGCTTCAAGTTGTCCTAAGATAACTAGTAAACTGCTTCCAATAAATGCCATTAATTTATGGCAACGACCTTGTATTCTGCCTTGACTGTGACCATCAACATTTCCCCACCTTCAAAACTTACATCAGTTGGGTGAGCTTAGGAAAATAAAATAGCTGCTGGATGTTTATGATTCTAAACAACTGGAAACAGGGCATCCTTGTATTTGCCTTCCCATTGGAGAAAACTGATTTTCCCATGTGTGAACTCAACACATAGTACAGCTAACCCAAATGCAACCAGCTAGTGTGGAATATACTTTTCTTGTGATGATAACAGCATTATCCCTTTAAAAAATACTAACTTTGCTATGCATAGTATGTATATTTCAAACATTATTTTTGGAACACTTGTTTTTCCTGTTTAGAAACATAAATATTTTCTCTTTCTGGAGAACTGAGATTTTATCAGAAAGAGCACAGGGACATCCTCTTAAATTATTTATATCATTTCTCCACCTAATCATTATTTCTGTTAAACTGATACCAGTTATCCACGCAGGCCTTTTCACTGCCTCTTCTTCCTGCATGCCTCTTGTTTTTTATAAGTGAGGATCAATTTGCTATTTGCCACAGAAATAAAAATATGGCAATTAAGGCATATATCTTGATAGATTCTTGAAATCATTCCATTCGTTCCCAAGCCTCCTTCTTTAAGGGGTTTAAAAACTGAGAAAGAATTAGCACATTCCCTTTTTATCCTACTAAGGAAAACTAAGAAGCTCAGATAGGGAGAAATATTAAAATAGAGAAGAGGAAGAAATAGATTCCCCCCCCCCCCCCCCCCCCCAAACACACACGAGTGAAGCTAACAAATAAGAAGAAACTACCCATGGGTAGGGAAAGTAGATGGAAATCAAGTGACATGACCCTTCCCAAGACCAAACTGTCTCCTTTGAATCCAATGTATCAAAAAAGTCCAAACATCCAAACCAAATAGTCCACGGGAATTCATAAGGATAATCAATCCAATCGGTCATCTAGGAAGATCAATTTAATAGAGTAAAACAACTGAAGTAAAGAGTAATACAGAAACTTGCCATTAAAGTATTTCTGCAATTTGGCTGATGTGTCACCATTTCTCTGAATGGTTTCAAGGCATGAGACCAACTTTTCTAGGCACTTCACAGAAACTTTTGTTATTGGAAATATATCTTTTGGGAATCTTGAATATATATAGGACTCATTTCTCCAACACATATTTTGGCTAATATATCATCTTGAGAAGTTTGGCAACATCCCAACCACCTATCTGAATATACAATATGAATTTAGAAAGGATAGATGTTAGCCCAATATGTATTCAAACTCACAAACATATTGTTAACATTTTTAAGCCTAATTAAGGTAGCTAGTTCTCGTATTCATTCCTGAGACGATCATTCTGGGCTTCTGTTCTGATACTGTCTCCACTCTCTATGCACTTTCCATCAGGAACCATAGTGCCGAAGTGTATTCTAAGCAAGAGCACAGCAGTTCAATCTCCATACAAAAAAAAAAAAACTCCCAAGCGATAAAGACAGTGCTTAGTCACAAGTACCGCTTTAAACTGCAGCACCAGTTCATAAGATGGAGATAGTTTTTCTGCAATATAATAAAGATGATGCCTGGAGTAAGATGTCTATGTGTGTACGCAGGTAGCCCCTTGACGGGCCTGAAACAGAGCAGGGCAATTGCATATTCTCATGTACTTTTTCAACTCAGGTACCTGAAAACATCCATTCTTTCTGCATCCTTCAAAGATACTCTTCTCTTTCTCAATAAGGTTTGATTTTTTTTTTTCTGTGTTTAATGTGGAAGTAGACAACATTATGTCCTTCCATGCTATATGACAATTAAGGCTAGGAGTAAATTTGCTATGCCGTGAGCTTTATTTCACTTTATAAATCTTCAAGTGGCCTTTCAGAAAACCTCTGCTTCAGGTGTTACACACCACGGTAATAGATGTTGTGCCACCACGTTGTCCCATGCTTTATTTTGACCCTGGCAAAATGATAGAGTCCGGGAATTCTGTGCTCTGTACGGCTCCTACTGGCCCTTTTCCCCCCTTATATCACCTTCAGGCATCCAGTACTCTCTTTTTGGTTAAAGGTCTGCATAGTATCAACCCTGTAGTGTCTCAAGCAGCAATACTCTCCTCCCTCCTTCCTGGCTGACCTCCACCATCACTTTGATCACTGTTCTTTGTGAGCACTTTGTCCTTCCCAAGCTGCCATCAGTTATTGTATATTTTACTAAAAATTAATCCTCCCTCTTCAGAGAACTGGCCCAGAACTCATGGCCCCTGAGCTCCCTAGCATTACTGAAGCCATGCTAGAAACTTCAGTAAGGATTACAGCACCCTGCCCTCCCCATCCTCTCACCCCCCAGAATTCCGACACCTCTGCTTTCCAGAGTTCCTTGCTTTGGAAGCAGACTTGGGAAAAGATGAAGAATATGGCTATGGCGTAGCCCAGGGATCTCTTCTCCCAGACATCAGCAAAGGCCACCAGAGCACTATAAGTTGTGCATAAACTCCCCCCAGATTAAAAAGGAAATGGCTCCCAGGGCAGTTTCAAAATAAATTAGGAAAGCATAAGGTGCTTTTGTTTTTGTTATCCTACTTCTCTGATCTTCCTTCAGACCAAGAAACTAGCCTCCCATATCACAATTCTATGAAAACCACATATCCACAAGGAAGCGATCAAAAAGCACTGGGGACATCCATAGAGGTAAAAGTGTCCCATTTACCCAAAGCCCAAGAGTGCTGGGATGCTGCTAAGAAGGGTAAGGTGCAAATGGTACGAAGAGAAGAGCTCATGTCAGTGAAGTCTGTTTACCCTTAAAGCCATATTGGTAGCCCAGACAATTCTAAAATGTCCCTTGGCACTCTCTTGTGCAAAGTAATTGGAAAATGCTGCACCAACTGATAAAAAGCATTTCAAGTTTCTGCCTAATGTCTGTTACATATTTTCAAAGCCCTGAATGGCAACAAAGATTAAAACTAGTTCTGAAATAAACAACAAATATTTATTGAGCAGCAATGAAGAGGCACTCTGCTGGGACTCCAGGGGATTTGAAGATGTATAAGACTGAGCTTACAATTTAGTTGGGAAGATCAGACATGTGCACAGTAGAGGTTAAGCTCTAACACAACATGAAAATACTTGAAATGTCAAAAACTACCAGCAAGTGTTTCCATCTCGGGGTGCAAGGCTGTTATTCTCCCAAGGCAAGTTCTAGCCCCATCAAAACAGACAAAAATCTGCCTTCAGGTAATAATAACAGATAAAAATAAGTCAAAGAGATCGCTGCCAATTTTAAAAATGTCCTCAAAAGGCCCTTGATTTTTGCTTGCCCATTTAGTGAATACTATGTACGTTTTAAATAGATAGTTTAGTCGGCTTAATTTATATGCAAAATTCACTAAATACATTCAGAAAATAAGACTAACTTTTTAAATGATGCTCTTTCATTAGGTGTCTGCAAAATATCAAAATAAATGATCAGTTCAGTCATTAAGTAAAAGAAATTCATCTAATCAATGTGATTGGCATTGATTAAAACACAGCAACCAGCCTGACTTTTTTTTCACTTTTCTATGAAATTGCCTTCTTATAAACTGACAGACGATCTTAAAAGAAAATAATAACTTTGTTTCAACAAAACTTTTCCAAGGAATCAGAATTGCTGAACTAGGCTCAGAAGACCATGAGCAAAGTGCCCCAAGGTGTTAACATATCACTGGTCCTGTGGTCTCCTTAGTAATGTCATTATCTAATCCTGGCCTTAGTTCTCTTATTCAGGAAATAAGATCATTGAGTGAGATGTTTCTGAGGGCCCTATAATCTACAATTGCTCCAGAAAAAGAGTATCTGGTGTTACCAAATTAAATATAATTACTTTAATATTTATAGTCAAAACTTTCTTTGAAAATATCCATACCATGCCCTAAAGTGCTTTTCACTTTCTTAAAATAAAATTATATATACATAAAATAAATGCATATATATTCTGTAGGCAAATATATTAACATTTTAAATGCCTAAAGTAACCACTATATAGTAGCAATTTCATAGTTTTACATATTAGAAAACCATCTTTAACTTTATTTTCCAGTGCACCACCAAGTATAGACAAAGTTAATCACATTTTAATAGAATGAGCATAAAAAGACTCAAGGATTTATTTACAATGTTACACGACCTTTTTTGCAATATTTAAGATAAAATGTTCTTAAAAATTCAGACTGTTATTCCTACTTTAGAAATACTACTGTAATTTGACTCCTGATTTCATGTAATAATGTGTAATATTTTCATCGCTAAATTCTATAATTCTATAATAATGTCCTTAAAGTGAAGAAAGCAAATCAGAAATAAACCTGAACCCCACATTGAAAATAGCCCTTCACTCAAATTAGAAGAAAAAAATTCCATACACCTAGCACAAAAAGTACAATTAAACACCACTATTTTTCCTCAGGGTGACTGATTATTGATTTATATAATCCTCATTACTTCCATTTATTATAACTTTGTTTTGCTATTTTGGTTTTAAATAACATCTCCAAATATCATTGGATAAATGTAGTGGTACAGTATGCATAACGCTCAAAAGCTAAGGGTCAGTGGACAACTGTGACTACAACGGTAATTTGGGTTTTTATTTTAACAATTTACTACATATTCTTAACACATTACAGGAACATCAATATGCCAACTATGGGGACAAAGGAATAAATATAATCAAGGCTTGACATTTGGCCAATGTTAGAATGTAATTGAGAGGTAACTGGTATAGCTGTGGACTGTAAATACGGAAGGTATCATTATTATATGATGTATGATGGCTCTTAATGGGAGAGAGTGGTCATCAGTTAAGCAAATGAACCACTGGGCACAGAATAGATGTGACACCGTGGGTATGATCTACTAATTTTCTAATAGGCAATGGACATTAACTGGTTCACAGATTTTAACGAGGACATATACAATATGTAGTACATATGTATGAACAAATAGGTCTATATATTTATTTGAGTGAAATGAAGATATTAATATAATACAACTGATTAATTTTACTTCTACGTTCCATCGAAATGTTTTCAGATCTACACTTGTTTGTCTACACAAAGAGACTGGGCCAAATCACTGCTTAGAGTTCCTGCTTGATTTGATAATATGACTTGGGTATCAAGAGATTACAGATATGCTGAACCTATTTCTGGATCAAGAAAGGAACAAATTATAATTTCTAGTGTGAACCGAAGTTTGAACTTGGTGCCAGTGAAAGTTTCCGACTCAGTCACAAGATCAAATTGGAACTTGAGTTTGTCCGTTTAGGATCCCCCAGAAGCAGACAATGAAATAAAGATTTGAGTGCAAATCATTTATTTGGAGGTGAAGGAAATACTGGAAAGCTGTTGGGGAAGTGAAAAGCAGTCAATAAGGATACAAAATCAATATGACCACTATGGGCCACTAGAGCTTAATCCCGCCAAGGAACTCTGGGAGCCAGTGTAAACTGCACCTCAGGATTACCCCATCCACGTGGTGAAGAAGCTGGTGGACTAACATACCATCTCCATCAGTCCCTGGGGACTACGTTAATTCCCTGGCAAAGGCTGCAGTAGCCAAAGAAATTCCTGGAGCAAGGACGCTGGTAGTTGGAAGTCAAGTTGTTGACACTAATCACATGCACTATGATGTTCTAATGCACTCAGAAGCTCCACTTAGAAACCCACAGACATGCTGCCACCCTAGTGAGGGCCTTTATTTCCTTTTGCCTTGAATGTTGTAAGCACTTCTAACTGGTCTCCTCATGTACCTAATCTCTCCATTTCAATCTCTCTGGTGCACCACTGCCAAATCAACCTTCCTAAAACATGGTTCCAATCTGTCATTGCCTTGCTCAGAACCTCCCAGTGTCCCCTTTGTCTGCAGAATTAAGTCAAATGTTTCAGGCAATCCTTTTCTGGTCACATTATGTGCTGTTCTCCTGCACTTATCTTGTATTCTGGTCAATGTGAGCAGTGACTACTCACCTGAATACACTTTTGTCCTTGCTTACATCTTACTCTTCACCTGGGAAGGTCCAGACCTCATCACAGTCGATTTCAAAGGGTGACTAAGGTCAACTATGGTGACAGATGGTAGCTACACTTGTGGTGAGCATAGTACAATGTACAGACTTGTTGAATCACTATGTTGTACATGTGAAACCAACGTAACATTGTGTGTCAACTTAGACGTCAATAAAATAAATAAATAAATAATAAAAAGATGAGTCTCTTCCATGCGGGCTTCCCTTACACATGCCCCCCCTCCCGTACTTTCACAGCATCTGATTTCCTTCCTTACTCTCGAATTTACTGGGTTTGGGATTATGTCTAGTTATATGCAATAACTGTCTACATTCTCAGCTCCATGAGCTCAAGATCAAGATCTTTATTTTACTCACTTTGTACCACCTACCCTATCTAGAAGAATGCTCAGCATGCAATAGATGCTCATAAAACAGGTGCTGAGCTGGACCTATGAATGGAGGAATTATGTCATGAAAAGAGAACTGAACCCAGAGTCTGACATCTAAGCTGCAGTCATAACTAGGCATGTGACGTTGACGTTCACTTAGCCATTCTGCATCTTGGTTGCCTCACCCATAAAACTGGGAAATGAACTACCCTCTGCCACACAGTTCACAGAACTAACTCAAGAATTAAATAAATTAATGAAGTTGGTTTGATATTTTTCGTGACAGAACATCACCAGTCATTGGTGTTAGCAGAGTGAGGTACTATCCTTTGAGGTGATGATGGAGATGACTCCAATCCACTACACTGGGAGTAGCTGCACCAGTAACTGTCCTGACTGTGCTTTTCTCAGTTTCAGCTCTCAGAAGCAATGCCTGCATGTAGAAGTTGACTAGCCGGGGAGAGGGATCGGCACTCGAATTTAGTTTGGAGCAGAGTCTACTGGCCTCATATGGAGACTGATAAAGGACTCTGACCTCATGAACACCATGCTTCAACCAAAAACGTCAAATAGGCATTTGTGTGCGTATATAAGTATTTTTGTACGTATTTAAAAGAAAGAAGAAATTCACAACGCTGGCCTGCTTATCTACAGTATATACATAGATGATGTTCATAGTATACGCTTTGAATAAGTGTACAGATAAAATACAGACATGTCCTCATCCTCCTCTTTTCTAAATGGCACACCCCAACTTTATAGGACAGTCATACACTGGCATTGACACACCTTTTAAATATTACTAAAAGGCTGCCTTTCTACAGTGTATTAAGCAGCTGCTTGCATATGAGTATCTTGTTGTCCAGAGTGACAGCTGTATTTTCGCCTGTTTTGACATTGAGTCTGATCTGGGTGAATAGCTCATATCCATTAAAGTGCTATTACAACACTGAATGACTGCCAGAATACTTCCTGATCAATTTTAAAAGCCAGCTAGCTGTCATCATCTAATCGCAACAGCAAAAAACAAATCTTTGGGGAATAAAATGAGATTTTTAAACATTTTTAAGGCAGTGTATTAAATATAATCCCTAAAAACTGTTTGAATAAGAATAATAAGCTACAGAAATGGGAAGGTGGAAATAATATTTTCTGTACTTTGAAACCCCTTACACTTGCATATTGGCAGGCAATCTCAAATACTCCTTAAATTTACCATTTCGACAATCACTGAGTTTGAACTCCTGCCATTACATAACTTAATAAAGCAGCTCTGAAAACAATCACCACAGAGTGCGATTGTGCTCACCATTAAATTTAGTTCTATAAAATTTAAGACTGAATTCAATCATCTCTCTGTCTGTGCTTCAATGGTTGAAATCCAAGTGTTGGGGTTTACTTTTTACTCTTCTCAGCAGCCAGAAAATATGCATATTTTAAAGCTACAATGCTGGTATTTTAGATCTGCATTTATTAAGCACTGTCAAAGGGAGGTAGAACTCACTGAGACAGTTAAGACCACTTGAATCATCAGTTTAATTGGGGAAGTCTGATTCAAAGTTGTAATTCCGCCGCCATTATACTGACAATATCAACAAATACATAATGTATAAATTGGCATAATTCATTTGGAGGGCAAATATTTAAAGGACGTCTTTTTTTTTTTTTTCAGTACAATTAATCATCTGGGATGGTTTCTTAATGGGCAGTGCTCAGTTCTTCTCATTTTGGTTTTAGCAGTCAGTATTTTCACACCACAATTATGCCAGTAACACTTACTCACAATTTGGAGTGGGCTTTCCCAACCACAGAAAGGAAATGACCCAACTCCGTCTCATCGGGAGGCTCATGGTCCTCAATTCCATCTGGGACCTCAGTATCAGAGAGTCTGAACCAAAGGCTAGAAATGCTACGTTTCCAACTCATATTTTATAGTGTGATAAACAGTAATATATCGTATTTCTAAAATCCTTCAGAATGCACGTCTCCTTAATAAAAGAGAACCATTAATGGAAATACTGGGCCGATAAAAAATCATTATTCTTTTTGGAGATTCAAGAGCTCTCCTGAGAAACTGGAACCTATGTAACAAATAGTTTTCTCCAGAATGTTAGATGATCTCCTTCACTTTTGATCAAGGTCTCCCTTCATTTTTACTTTAAAAGACTGTCTTCACCTTTCGATTCATTTTTAAATATTAAAATCAATGTTTTTCTAAGAAACCAACTCTATCATCTTCTCTGCTTCAAATGTCAATGCTCCCCATTGCATAGAGGAGAAAGTCCAGTCACTTCACCCAGCATACCATCATTTCAAGCGCTGCACTGCCAAACTCTTGTGGCCCCCTCAGTCCTAGAGACCCCTCCACCTAGCCCCTCCAAGCAGTTCCCTACAACCCCGTCCCTCCGGGCCCTTCTGCAATGCTGCCTATGCATGTGCTGTGCTCCCTGGCTAAATGATTTTCTGATCCCTTCCACCCAGTCCAACTCCTATGTCTTCAAAATACCGCCCCTTCACCTCCTCACCTCCTCCGTGAAGCCATCTTTGATTATCCCAGGTAAATGTATTTCTTCCTTCCTTGGTGTTCCCACAGTACCGGCGCACAACAACTCCAGGCCGGAAAGTATAAATGACATGTTAGTTATTTCTCTATCTATCTGCCTATGTTAACTGCCAGAGATACTAGGTTCTGATGGGAACAAAATAAAGTCAATTCCACAGGTCCGAGCTTATCCCAACTAATGAAACTTATCTCACATGGAGACCTCAGCATGAAAAGAAGAAGAAAGTGGCAGCTGAATGATGTTTCTGGTATCAAGTTCACTTTTGTGTTTATTTTGCGGTTTCACTCACTTGTTCTTTTTTATTCTATTATTCCTACCACCGTGCAAGCTTTTTGCTTATAAAGTGGAATATCGAAATCCATCTATCACGGTTTAAATATAGGGAATAGCTGGGGTCTAGTTACAAAACACACCCCAGAAATGACAAAATAAAAATGTCAATGGATTTGAGATTGAACTGCAGAAAAGACCCAATATTTTTCAAAGCTACATGTCATTCCTAAAGGCAAAGCTCCTGGTTATAAGGTATAACTGTATTTTGCCCCTTGGAGGCAAAAACTAAGTGTTCAAAAAAAACGAGAGTAACTGAGATTCACTACAGAGACTGAAGTATAACTTACATGATGGTCCAATGCATGAGCCGCTGTTTACCCCCAATAAACTTCTTAAATTTGTAAAAGAACAAGTGACAATTTATGAGCAACCATGCATTGACTGAAAGTAGCCTAGGTTCTATTAGATTCAAAACTCATGACCATGGATGTGATTTTTTTTTCTTTTAGAGGTTTAACTATACTTTGGACAGTACCGTGTGGTAGAGGCGAGAAGGCACTGGAAAAGGTTGTAACTGAGGTCAGCTATTTGTGCCAATCCCCATTTCCTTCATATCCAGTCCATTACTCTCAGCACAAGTTAGTTCAGCCTCCCCACGTACTGTTAAAAATATGTATATTGCTTCTGGGAAATCTACTGCCCCTTGTAAATTCACATATTAAAGGGTAGCATAGAAGGGAAAGGAATCTGTAATAGAGTCATTTATAGCCAAGCACTAAATCATATAATACAGAAAACAAATGGAGATGGTTTGGAGGGTGGGGGCATATATATTACCTCTCCTCAATGAACATTCATAAAATAAAATGGGATTTCCAAGCTGCCAAAATTAAGTGGACACTGAGCTACTAGAATATCAAAGACCAGGAAATAAAAAGAGAGAGAATGAGAGGAAGAGAGACCCACTTCACCTAATCTGAGTAAGTAGTTAACCAGGTATTCAGTATTTGAGAGCTTTTTAAGATAAAATTCTTTTTGGACAATCCTGAAACTCATTACACTAATACATATCTCCAGAGGGAGAGAGAGAGAAACCTATAAAAGGGTGGGGGGGAAGCCTGGAAAATCAGGAACAAAATGAATAGACTACACTTCTCCAACTCAGCCAGGGATTCCTATTCCTCCTGACTTGGTGCCCAAACACGTCTTTCTCTGAACTTCCCTGCTATTTTGCCAAAAGAGAAAACTTATTTTCCATCTCTGTAAACCCCTAGGAGAGGAGGGAGCAGGAAGACTACTCAATTCAACCCAAGAAAAATAGAGCCCTTGTGCATATGTCCACGTGTCTGGCAGTGACCCGATCCCCTGCCAACGCTGGTGGTCCGGGCTGGAGGCTATGATCTGACCTAGGACTAGGAAGCGTTTTGCTAACCTTTCTTCACTGGGTCAACTGGAGAAAATGATACTCTTAACAGGCAGGAAGGAAGGGCATGAAGCACATCACATTTAACACCACCCCTTTCCCTGAGCTGGCAGGTCCTAGAGAGCGCCTGGAATTTAGCTGCTAAGGATTAAGCCTTGTGTAATGAGAGAAACAGCCTCCGAGGGACAGAGGGAAAAGGGAGGAAAACAGTCACAGGGAAAGGATGAGGAACTCGGAGCTCTGGATTCAAGAAGCCAAACCTATTTTCATCTACATGAAATGTTAAATAATAGAATCAATCAAAAAGGTAAAAGAGAGACTAGACATATATTTACACTGGCTGTCTGATGAGCTGGTATACTACAGCTAAGAGGAAGACTGTAAGGTAGACATGAGTCAACTGGGAGCAAGAGTATGCAGAAGGATAAGTCCATTGTGAGGAAGAAATAAAATGGGGACAGGTAAGATGACAGATTTAGATTCTTCCTTAGCTCTTCAGGAGAATGTGAAAACACAGCAAGAAAAGTACTATGGACTGAGAGGAATAAAAAAAAAAATGGAAAAAAATCATTTAGACCATTGTTGGTATGTAGGCTCCATTAACAAACAAGTGAATTCTGCCCAAAAAGTCACATGAACAGATGCTAATTGAA
This sequence comes from Phoca vitulina, assembly GCF_004348235.1. Classification (NCBI taxonomy): domain Eukaryota; kingdom Metazoa; phylum Chordata; class Mammalia; order Carnivora; family Phocidae; genus Phoca; species Phoca vitulina. The sequence goes on along the minus strand of NW_022589710.1, from coordinate 9,522,660 downwards.
TAGCTACCATGAGTCAAAACTGTTCAAGACTGTGAATACAGTAAGGACCATAGAGTCCTTGCCCTCTGAAAACTTATATGCTAGCTGAGAAGGAAGACAGTTAACATATACTTAAAACTAAGCAGGATAAGGGGCACACAGAAGGGTCAGATCCAGGCTTGAAGTGTCTGAGAAGATGTCCCAGAAAGTATCATCAAGGCTGAGAGCTGACAGTTGAATAGGAGCCAGCCAGAGGACAAGCAGGGAGGAAGTGCTCTCTGTTTGCATTAAATAGTCAGCTGATATAAACAAATTTATTTTGATTTGGCATATATAGCTTACTACCTAGAATCAAGATGAGATCTGGAATCTTGTTCCTTTTGGAGTAGAAAGAGTCTAGTCTGATATTAGCCAAGAAAGTCTTCAGTGAGGATGGGACTGAGGGTTGAAACATTTTAAATAATCAAATTCCATATATCTTTTTTCCAGTATTTTGTCAGTTCCTTCCTTGCAGAGGATACCACTCAGTCAATGTTTAGACTATATGGCTGGGAGTAAAAGAGGTTAGGCAGAATAACAAACATTTATTGATCAGCTACTATGTGCTTCATGCCTGGGATCTTACAAGTACTATATACTGAATTCTTGCAACAACCTAGCACAGCAGATCTCCATATTCTCATTTTTCAGATGAGAAAACAAGACTCAGAAACTTAAAGTGCTTTATTCAAGTCTCATAGAGACCTTTTTTCAAGCCAGTAAGTGTCAAAGCCATGATCCAAACCCAGATTTGACTGATCCCGAAAACTTATGCTCAAAACCAATTAAGCTTGCTGCCCTCTGTTCTCTAAAATCTCAGTGATCACTGCAGCAGTAGCAGCCCCTCTGTGCTCTCTTTTTTCTGCTAAGTTTCTTATTTTAAAATCTATGAAGATACATACGGTATTTTTATTGATGGGCGTAAAGACCCGTTTCAAGAGAGCCTTAATAAATTTAGAAACGTACCAATAGGTTAAGAATAAAATGGTTTTGAGAACATAGCTATAAGGTGTATTTTAAAGGTAAAACTCCATCAGATTTACAATTTAGATTTTAAAAACTTATTATAAGAGCACTGCATTCTATAATATTAAAAAGATGAATTTTCTCCACGTTTGATGTTTTCTGCTTATAAAATAACACATGTTCATTATGAAGAGTTTGAAAACCACAGATGAATATAAATAAATAAAGGTCATCATAATCTCAACATTCAGATTCAGTCCACGTGAACATTCTGGTATATTTCTATATTCCTGTATGTGTATCAATGTACGTGCTTGTAATTTTTAACTAAGATCAAAATTGTGAATAATGTTTGGAAACTGGCTTTTTTCATTGAATACTATATGGTGTTTCCCTACAACCTCATAGTATTGAAGAACGAGATTTTCAGTGAATGAATTACATTCTTATCCTATAGACCTGTACTGTCCAGTATGGGAGTCACAAACCACATGTGACTATTTAAATGTGTCCCACCATTGTGTCCTGTCTTAAAGATGTACTGAGTTACTCTTCTAAAAACATAGTACAATATCTGTTTTTCCTGCAATTTATCCACATCGTGAATATGTAAGAGCCAAATCAGTGTCTTACTCATCTTCTCACCTCTGCTTTAGTGTCTGACACATAGTACGTGTTCAATAAACATTTGCTGAATTGATCTGAACATATGCCTGTCTGAGACTTACAGGGTAATAAAGGCAAGGCTACACATGGTGGATTTTTGTATAATCTATAAATATATGCATAATAAACACATCTGACCTCTCAACTTTAACATAAATATTATAAACAAACACAATGTAATATTCAAGACAAAAAAGCTCATATGTGTTAATAATTTATATCAAGATCAGGAAAATGTTTCCCTAAAACCCCCAAACCATTGAAGGATTTAAATGTCTAATATGAAAAGGATATATTCTGAATATTCTTCCCATCCACTTTACCAGGGCCACATTCAGGTTATTATAAAACTACAGAATCAATCCACCTTTAGAATGCATTTTTAGAATGTAATAGGAATGACAATAATTGTTAACAGCCTACAGATCTATTTCCAGCAGCAGAAAGCATCAACGTATGTATGAAAAAAGGTGATTCTGACTCAAAGTCAAATTAGGAAATAAGATACATAGAAGAAATATGGAGATTAGGTCACACCTTCCAATGAAAAGAAATATTCATTCCAAAAGTGATGTCATGGGTCAGCTTTGAATCCAAGTGTAAGGTTAACATTTTGTCTCACTGGAAAAAAATGAATTTGACCTTGTAATATTTACATCACACAAAAACTACCACAGACACATTTCTTTCTGAAAGCCTTCAGATTGCTTCTTGTCAAACCGTCTGTGTCAGAGATGTGAAATGTGATCTTAACTGGTAGCCATATTTGATGGTGACAACCCAGAAGACAGGGCTGAAAAGGGTTTTAGTGTGTCCTCTTTTTTTTTTTTTTTTCCTAACTTGTGTTTGCCACTATTTTTATTATGTCTGCCTGGAAGAGTACAGATGTCATTGAGGGCAGCTCTTGGATAGAATTGCTTCTTTTTACAAAATTGTTAACAGTCTTGGATTAAAAATTTAAAGGCAATAGATTCCGTTTGCACTCAGAAAAGCAAAGTCACACACCCCAACTGTTGACTAAAACACTGTAACTCACTGCAAAGCAAACCCAGAAAAAAAGATTCTGAGCATGACACTGGCAAATAAAATAAGGTATCATAAGAAGTCTATTTTGATGAACAGTAATAATAATATAATATATTCTTTATTCCTTTCAAAACTGATCATTAATTATGGGAAGGAAGGCATTGCAAGGTTTATTGATACACACTGATTAGACTATGAATAGTGTTTTCTTATACAAAAGTAGTATTTTAAAAATCTCAGAAAATGTGGGGCACCTGGGTGGCTCAGTCAATTAAGCATCAGACTCTTGATTTCGACTCTGGTCATGATCCCAGGGTCCTGAGATCGAGCCCTGCATCGAGCTCCACGCTCAGTGCATTGTCTGCTTGAGATTAGCTCTGTCTCCCTCTGCCCCTCCCCCTGCTCGTGCTCTCTGAACATAGATAGACAGATATCTTTTTTTAGACAGATATGTATATACATATATTTAAACACATAAATATATACTTACTTACAGATAAAATGCATAAATACATAGAAAAATCTCAAAGCATATACATCAACTATTAATAGTGGTTACTCTTGGGAGTGGGAGTAGGACAGATGGATAGGGAGGGAGGAAGGCCCGTATACTTTTTACATTATATGCTTCTGCCTTGTTTGAATTATTTGTAATAAGGATGAATTATGTTATGATAAAAAATACGAAGAAAATTTTCATATAAGGACCAGGGTTTGTAGAACCTGTGTAACTGCTTTAAAATATGTCCAGTGATTACACCTCTTTTTAAACATCTCTGAAACTGTGCCATTTCTAACAACTTTAGTGGAAATGCCTTGTAGGATATTCAAGAGGCTTATATATACTTTTGTTTCATCTTCAAGACTTATGCTGCAATGCATTCTTTAATTTATTTTGTATTGAATCCTAATCTCTATCTTCATTATTTTCCTATAGACATGAGAAAATGTATGCCTTGTATTTTGGAAACTAATATAAATATCCCTATTAAAGGCCACACTATACCTATCAAAGGTGATTTCTCTGACATGCTTAAAATTTGGTAAATGAGCAGAAGGCTACAGAGAAGAGGCAGCTAGCTGAATGAGGTGGAAAAAGTATGGGGCTTGGGTCTGACAGACCCCGGTTTGAATGTCAGGCCAGCTTTCTGTAAATTCTGGCACATCACCTAACCTGTGGGTTTTCATTCCAGTCCTCATCAGTGCACTGGGGAGGATGATACCTGCTTGATATGTAATTTCACGGGTAGCCGTTTATATGCATAAAATGTGTTCTCAATAAGTGGTAACAATGATCGTGTATTACCCCTCCTCCTACTATGATTATATTGTCCTTTACGACAAGAACCTAAGTGGATAATGCATGGGACACAGTCGGTATCACAAAATACTACATAATTTACTTAATATTATTATGTATGAAATTGTGTGTAAAGACTAAAGGACTGAAGGAACTCACAGCAGAGACCATTAACACGAGGGCGAAAATATTAGGGACAGTGTCATTGAGAAGAGACACCACCTTTGTTTTTAAAAAGATAAGACTGGGAAGATTGGAAGGCTCGCAGAGTGGGGCCACATGGGTGAAAGGCATTTTTATGTGAAAATCCCTGGATACTAAAACTCTGTACCTATGTCTGGAGGCTGGTTTTGACCCTTGGGCCCTAATTTGTGACTCCTGACACACAAGAAATATACATATTTGGAGAAAACCAGAAAACTGCTCTCTCAGGTGAGGGTAATAGTAAAACTAACTACCACTTTCTGAGCCAACTGCTATGTGCCAATTACCCTCTGTGTCTCAATTTCTTTGTCTATAAAATGGCGATAATCGGGTTTTTTAAATTGAAGTAGAATTAACGTACAATATTATATTAATTTTAGGTGTGCAACATATTGATTCAACAGTGCTATACATTACTCAATGCTCTACCACAGTAAGTGTAGTCACCATCTGTCACCATAGGACATTACTGCAATATTATTGACCAGATTCCCTCTGCTGTACTTTTCCTCTCCGTGACTTACTTATTTGATAACTGGAAGTTTGTACCTCTTCGTTCCCTTTATCTGTTACACCCATCCCCCACCCACTTCCCGTCTGGCCACCACCAATTTGTCCTCTGTGTTGTAGAGTCTGTTTTTCGGTTTCTTTGTTTCTTTCTCTGTTTGTTCATTTAACAGTTCTCAATTCAGGGAAAGCACTGAGAACATTGCCCAAGACTGGTGCTAGCACTCAAACATTGGCTTTGACTTTGGTCATGAAAACAGGGATGGAGTACCAGGCCCCGTGGGATGCACCTGCCTTTCATGGTATCATCTACTCCTCACATGAACCCTGCAACTCACAGGGCAACATATGGGAGGGAGGTGGTGGGCGGAATGGAGTTGAATAGAAAAACATTGGACTTGTTAAAGTAATCACTGTGAAAGGTTTGGGGGAGACCAGTATTTCAAAAGGATTGGTCCAGCGGGAGCAAGGTGGCTGGGAAGCAAAATTGGCACTGAGATTCTCATCCAGACAGTGAGGGGTTTAGGGACAATTCCAGGCATTAGAGATGGATGCAAAGAAGACATCTCTGATCATTAAAAGGAGGTGGGGGGAGACAGGATTCTTGTCATTGTCTGTATAGTCCAACATTTATCATAAAGTGCTTAAAATGTGCCCAAAAAACGTGTTGATTTTTTATGCTATTTCATTTAACTATCTCAGCGTTATTCTGGGGCGGTTACCCTTATCATTTGCATTTTGCAGATGGGTAAACAGGAGCTACAGTTTACAGCACTTGCCCAAGGTCATACAGCTGGTCAGCAGTGGGGCTAGGATTTGAACTCGGATTTGTGTGATCCTAGAACCAGCATACTTGGCCTCTAAACTCAGCCAGCTCTCACATGGCTATACTTCAGATGATAAATTTGCTGTCTGGTTGTAAAAATTAGTTGATATTGATTTTTTTTATTCTTCAGAATGCACCTCTTTGGTATCTGAAGTTTTACCCTGTACTAGATATTGTCACGGCATATCCATTTTTGAACAAAGAACGCAAATCCAATTGCCAATCATTGATATTTTGCCAGGGATAATGTTATCAACAAGACATCTGAAAAAATGTGTCAAGGTATACAAATAACACCCGTGATGTTATTCATTAAAATAATGATCACTCCTTCTTTTCATTGGGTCCAGATTTGTAACCAGACAGAAGAGAGACTCAGATAAAGGAAAAGCAAAAGAAGTTTCTGTACAACAAAATAAAAAGTTAATTTCGTGAAGCCAACTGTTTTAAACAGGGTTGTTTTGGAGACATTGTTCATATCTATTCAAATAGACCCCAACCCAACCAAAATGTTAATCTGTCACTCCTAACTGATCTTTTACAAAGCCTTAGACCATTGTTTACAAAGGGAATGTAGGTTATTACAGCTGTTGCGCTCCAAATGAATATAGATTTCAATCTCAGAATGCTAAGAGAGGACTTGCATCAATTACACAGAACATCAGAGTCATAACGCAAGTTACCTAGTTCCAGTGATGCACAAGGCAGATCAATCCTTCACTTTCACACACCTTTGAAGATACACCAGCCACCATGAGCTTCCTTTACCTGACCCTTAAGATAAGCCAGGCAGTGCAAAAGAGTGATAGAAAAGGAAACCATCCCCAGTTGTTAAAAAGCAGAGGCTACTGGCTACCATCAGAAAGCCGTTATAATTACTCCTTTTCAAGTGGGCTGTGTGTTAATACAAATACAAATGAGGGGGTAAAAAAAAATGAAGCCTTAATGACAGCATTATGAGGGGAGGTTTCTTCTTTACATTATTTATTTATTCAATGGAAAATTATTTGGCAATTATGATAAAGCAACGAGATGACAATGACTTTCCTTTGAATCACTAATTAAAATGCTGATTGCCTGTGGAGTGAGATGTGCAGTTATGGTCAAACAAGAACTTTCATTGTGCTAAACAGCTTGGGCTGGCCTGACACCTGGGTAGGGAGGGGAGGGTATGAATCAAGCACACTTCACTACTAAAATCAGACTCATTTTTATTCAGCAAAATCCTAACACAGTGCTATGATTCTGGACAAGATAATACTGTGACCAGTAATCTTAAGAGATTTTTTCAAAGAAGGAAAATCCGGGTTCCAAAATGAATAACTGTATGAAGTCTAAGAATATATTTGATACATATCAAATAGCTTTTCATGTGAAAGTTATTTTTTATAAGTTTGCACTTCTTGTGTTCTTACATTTCTCTACAAGCTACCTTTAGGTACACACAAATGTCAAAGAAATGTTACCTTCTTAACTCAACATAAGTGCTCTTTAAACACAGACAATTTCTCTTCAATAATGGAAGAAATGTCTTACAATTAATCGTGAAGAGGAAATTGCTTTTCTTGTAATGTAATGAATTCAGTGCTTTGAATTTTAGTAACTAAAATTATGGTTTTCCCAATAACACTGAAATAGTCATCTTTTTCAAAAATGAAAAATATATTTCTTATATTTGTAACTTGTTTATGTTCTTAAAAAATCAATTAAATTCATAAAGTTAAAGGAGAAGAGGTGCCTTACACTAGTAACATTCATCGTTAGGAAATGCATTATTTTGAAAGATTCAGTCTCTCACCGAGCAATAAATTCTTATATCACAAGAGAATGGAGAGGTCATCTACCCCCATCTAACTTGGAAATTCCCTCCACAGTATCTCTCAGAGAATCCTGCCTTCACCAGGACTTGGAGGAGATGATGTTTACCACCTTGAAAGGCAGACCATCCCGCTTCTGAATGTATCTGAAGGTCAGCAAAAATCTAAAGGTCAAACTGGCCTTTCCATAACTTCTACCCCTGTAACCAATTCTGGAATACCACAGAATCAATCAATCCCTCTTCCAAATGATCCCTTCTAAATATTTTAAGACCGCTATCCTGCTTCCTTCAAAGTTTCTGCATTTCCCAACTTAGGTTCTTCCAGCTAGTCCCGATGTGCCTTTGTGTCTATCCTCCACAATCTGTCCCTTTTAACAAATGTTATGAGGAAAAACAAAATAATGCATTATAGATGTGGTCAAATTATCCAAGTGTAGGAGGACTGGCTTCTTTTCTGTCTATATTTCTTTTTTTTTTTTAAGATTTTACTTATTTATTTGTGAGAGAGAGAGAGAGCGTGAGCACATGCAGGGGGAGGGACAGAGGGAGAGAGAGGGAGAAGCAGACTCTCCGCTGAGCAGGGAGCCTGATACAGGGCTGGATCCCAGGACCCTGAGATCATGACCAGAGCCAAAGGCAGACGCTTAACCGACTGAGCCACCCAGGCGCCCCTCTGCCTATATTTCTAAAGTCATGATAGAAGTGTGGATCATATTTATCTCTCAGTCAACTAAAACCTCTAGATCAATTTTATACCAAAGATTTTTAACTAAAGTACAAAGTTTATGAACTTCACATCCATTGCTCTTCCATTCCATTTCCTTAGTCCACTATTAACCCTGAGGAAACCCATTCCTTTAATCTCTCTAATGCTTAGTTTCCTTGTGTACAAGATGCTCCCACAGCAACTTCTAGACAGGTACCAGCTACCATTTGTGAAGTATCTGCCAAGGGCCAGGCACAGTGCTGAGGGCCCTATGTGCACCACACACACACAGGCACTATTGCTTCCATTTCACAAATGAAAAAATGAAGGCACGGAGAAATTCAGTAATTTGCTCAAGGTCACGCAACTAGTGACGGGGCCAGGGTTTGAGTTTAGGCCACCCTTAACCATCATATCGTCAGTGACCACACTTCTTAATTTTGAAACTTGTAAAACATTAATAAACGGACCCACGATAAAATTGTTGAACAGAGCCAGATTCAAACAGTGTCTCTTTATAGATCAGCATCCAGTTTGATTCACTTGTCTTTTGGGACTATTATTCAAAAACCCATGAATCCCTCATCACACGGTGTATACATCCATGAAAAGACCACAGTTATGACATAAGATACAATCTCAGGGACTTGCACAAACTAAGATAAACCAACCCTTGAGAATTTCCCTCATCAACAGATTCAGTAATCATATTTTTTAGAAAGGAAGTGAGGTTAGCTTGGTACCCTGGCTGACACCTAATGACTACTGTCTTTTCCCAAGCACGGTCAACTCATCCATTTACAAGTTCCCATCCTGGAATGGGTCTAAGTTTAGGCATCCACTTTATTCAGAATATCAGGCTACTGATTCATTTCTTCCTTTCCTGGTTTTTCCAAACATTTCCAAAAGTAGTTCCCCAATCCCAACAGAAAATATCTTTAATACAATGGATGAATCTGCACCATCTTAAGACAACCTAGGAGCTCATTTAGAATCTCTACACCTACTTCAGGTTTTCAGGCTCCTTTAGTTATGGTTGTGCTGCCATTTACAATTTGAAAAATCATTATCCTTTACAGAGAAAACAGAAACTAAATAGAATTTTGTAGCGTTTCTTTCTCTTTTGTTGTTTTTTAACATTATACCATCTGTTCCAAACAACGCAAATCGGCAAATATTTACGGAGCACCTAGAATGTGCAAATATATTTTATGAGAATGAAGGAAACATAAAAATGACACAGTGTGGTTTAAAAACCTGGAAGGAAAGTCAGAGAGAGAGACACGGTCAAGTGTAACGCAAAGAGAACTGAACACACAGGAGAGCAAACAAGCTGCAAGGGATCCCACAGGGGAGTGGTCAGTTAAACAATGAGCTACGTCTTTTATTTTCCCTCTTTTTATGTTTCCAGACATACCTTTAAGTCCTTCTTCACGATCCTACATTTTACAAGTGTACTTTGAAAACCTGTGTGTGATATTTTTTGGGTGACCACTCTCTTCTTTTTTGGAGTCATCTATTATGTCAGGACATTATTATTAGAACCTCCTGTACCAATAGCTTATTTTCACTCAATCACTCTTTCATTCTTTCATTTCTTCACTTGTTAAGAAATGTACTGGGTCTACTAAATACCAGAAATTCCTTTAAAGTCCTGAGTCGCTGAATCACACCTATGATATTTTTAGATTATTTACTATGGGCCGAGTGATGCAGGACCACCAGCCCTCAATTTACAGAGCTAAAATCTTCACTTGGATTTTCAAAGATCTGCTCCCTGAAGTCTCAGATTGCAGTTCTATGTATAGTTTTCACTAGCCCATTACTCCATTGTGTCCTCAACTATTGGAGGGATTTTTTTTAAAGACAAATCATATTTCTTTCAGAATCTTGGCAGTTCATCTATAGAGATGAAACTCCCCAGGATGGCTACCGCAATGACTGTTTTGTAATCTCAATAATTAAAGCAGCATCTTAAAGGTGACCAACTACTTCTAATTATTTCATCCACACCCAAATGTTTTTTTTTTATTAGAGAGAGGGGCAGAGAGAGAGACAGAGAGAGAGCATAAACAGGGGGAGGGGCAGAGGGAGAAGCAGACTCCCCACTGAACAGGGAGCCAGATGTAGGGCTCAATCCCAAGATTCTGGGATCATGACCTGAGCCGAAGGCAGACGCTTAACTGACTGAGCCACCCAGGTGCCCCCACGCCCCAATTTTTTCTACTCAAATGTGTGTTTTGCTGTTTCTGGTATTTAAAAATATTACTTAAGTACTATTTTCATTTTCAAAGTAATAGATGCTTACAGTTGAAACATGAGAAAATATACAAAAGCAGGAAAAAAAAAGAATTAATCAACATTTTCCTGCCTGGAGGTATTTTTTTAAATATTTTTGTGTATTTCCTTCCTGAATGCATGTAGACATGTAGATATGTGCTGGAATATGCACATATGTGTTTATATATACTTATATATCCTGTGTGTATGTGTACTGTTTGTATTACCTATGTAATATACAGTGAATCCTCTCTGTATTATTTTTTTTTAATCTGTTTCTTGCAGGAGAGAAGTCTTTCCATTGTAGTCCTTCCCCTTAATCCTTGGGCCAAGATTTGCTCACAGCCCTTATGCCATAATTAATTTTCATCTTAAAAATCGATAGCTAGCATAGTGATATTGGACCATATTGACCTCTTCCCCATTAATATGCCCTGCTATGGTTTCCAGAGAATTTCCAGGGTCTTCATTCAAACTTCTTCTTCATTAGTCAAATTTTAATTCTATGTTTTGCTTATTTTGTTTCATTTTCTTCTCTTTATCAGGCTCAAATTTCAATTTAAAGCCCTTTGGGCCCTCATAAGGAGCCCCTTGTCCAGCCCATTCTTCCCAGACCTGAAAAGTGGAAAAACTGGTGAAGACACTATGTATATCTCAAGCCTTATAAGTCTGCATCCAGAGCTTTGGAGACACATTCTCAGGCCCTTCTCACCACCTCTCCTCAACATGCATCCATCAGCCCTCAGGTTCAAGGAGATTTAAGAGACCAGCCATTAGTTCTAATTTCCTCACTCCGGGAATATGATGTATCTCTCATGAAGTCATTTCAGGTCTACCTACCACCTCTTTCCACCTCTCAAGAGAGACCACCACACTGTCTGGAGTCACGCTATGAGATTCCTCCATGAGCACTGCTCACCGTCTGGCACAACACAGAACAGTGCTTCCTCAGAAGGCCTGGCCTCATGCTCCAGGAGACCACCTCACATCTGCTGCACAGCTTCAAAGGGACAGAGCTGCCTCCTCTCTTCTATGTGGAATCAAATACCTACACTCACCAACCTCCTGATGTTGGATTATAACTGCCCTCTGATCCTCTTTTCTTCTGTGAATATCTGTTCTATTCAGTTGCCCTGGTCAAAAAATAATCTAAGAATGAGTGGGGCGCCTGGGTGGCTCAGTCGGTTAAGCGTCTGCCTTCACCTCAGGTCATGATCCCAGGGTCCTGGGATCGAGCCCCGCATCGGGCTCCCTGCTGAGCAGGGAGTCTGCTTCTCCCTCTCCCTGCCCCCCCACCCCCGCTCATGAGCGTGCATTCTATCTCTCAAAACTGCAAAAATAAATAAATAAAATCTTTAAAAAAATAATCTAAGAATGAGTATTATCTCCCAGATATCTAAAACACTAAACCTCTCCATTGCCCAAAAGTGTATTCACTAAAAAGAACAGATATGGTTTTTTATTTTAATATACTAAGCTGTGACTATACATCAGTTAATCATTTAAGATATGTTACATATCACATTAAAGAGACTATATTAATAATGATTTTTATTGGTATGTGATCATTTCAAGATTAGTTCAAAAGAATGGTGTGTAACATTTCATTATACTTTTTATATTTGAGCAGTTTATTTTTAGTTAAGGATACTAATTACAAACATATCTCTATAACTTTAACAGGAACAAAAGGGAAACATATATCTCTACAACTATTATTTCTCTCTTTTTTAATACTAAAATCATGATGCTACAAAACACAATCCTTAAACAAATAACCTACTTTAGAAAGAAGCAGTATGATTCCCTCTGTCCCTTATCTGTCTCTGCCACAAAATGTATATTCACATCCTCACAAAAATAACATGACAGTGTGCATTTTAATAGTACCCAAAAACTAACATTTTCCCTTTTTTCCTATTGTAAACAAAATTATGGGGTAATTTTTTTTTTAAATATTTGCTTTTCTGATTTGAGTAATGGCTTACAGGAAATAAGCAGTAAGATCAACTCCACTGATCCTGTACTGAAGATGTTTCACATTGATTTTGTGTGTGCGTTTCACTTGAATGTATCTAGGAAAATGAAAATGGTTTTATTTCTTATTTCAGCTTTTTGTGACATCTCCATGTTATTACTAACATGAAAAAAAAAACCAACCAAAATTCTAGAAGACAGCTTGACAATATTTATCAAAATTTAAATGCATATTCTATTTCTCTAAATTTACCTAAAGCAAATCTAGTAATTGAACAAAAACACAAATGCAAAAACATATCCACAGAATTGTTAATAAAAACAAAATATTGAAATCAGGTTAAACACCCACTAATAAGGAACTGATTATATGAAACACTACGCAATTAAATACTTTGCAACTATAGAAAATGATGATACAGAGTTATATTATACATAATGTTAATTTAAAATACAGATTCAGATCCATGTGTAACAGTAAAATACAATTTTTAAAAATGTATACCTATCGATGTAATAAAAGTCAAAAGTTACCACTAAAATTTTTTAAATGGTTATATTTCTGTAAGGTAGGATCACAAGCAACTTTGTCTTTAAATGTCTATGCATTGTATGGCATACCATGTGCATGTGTTTCACTTATAATCCAAAAAAGAAGACAATAAAAGCTCCCAGAATATAAGATTTGCCTTTAAAATCATTATCTTAAATCCAAAAACTAATTAAATGAGCAAAACACAGGATTCTGAAGCCCATTTGAAACATTTTTCCATAAGAATACCAAGTCTGCCTAATTTAAAACATTTATAAGGAACCTACTGTAAACATTTCAGAGCTAGAGAAATATACAAGGGCAACCATGAGGGATAAAGAGATCCAAGTATTTATGATGTAACAGCAAACAAACAATTTCATTAGTTTTATAAAGAAACCATCAAATCTGATTTGCATGTATTCTTTAAGTATGGAGATTCCAACTGAAGAATACAATGCTTTTTCTAACTTCTTCTCCTCATTTAATCAGTGTATCTAATCAGCAAGGGGGCAGAAATCCAGTGGAGTAGACCATTAGAATCTGCCAACCCTCGAAGGTACTGACCATTCTGAGTGAAAAAACCATTCATTCCCACCACTTTCTTGGCCTCCAAGAACGGTTAGATAGATACCATCACTTACGGTACTGATCAACAAATTTAGACTGTGAGTTCTGCCATGCTTTGGCCACTGTTTATATATAAACATGTTGATCAAAAGATACGGCTTTGAGGTTGAAAACATCATACCTTTTTCCTGATAGAGTTTAGTCTGAAGATTTTCATATGGTCTAAATCTAAAAAGTGAAACTCTCACTTAAAAGACTGGTAACATATCCTCTTCTGAGAAATGTGGCCCTAGTATTGAACAAGTTATTAATTCTCATTAAACTTTAGTTACATTCCACAAATACAGCATGCCTTTATTGAAATAATGATGCAATATTAGAAATTAAATATTTAGAGTAGATAGCCACTAAAGACTGTTTAATGCAAGGAGGGAGCTCAGCTCTCCTCTTCTATACACCCCTACTGACATTACTGAGAAGAGAAACACATTAAAACCTATATCAAGTGGTAAGAAAACTCACAGTGCCTCTGTACCATCAATGACCCTGTGATGTAATTTTCCTGTGCAGAGGCCTGGATGGTGGATGCAGACCATGGGAAGGAAAGGCAGGCATGGCCCAAGCCCCAAGCCAATCTGAGCAACACCTCTCCTTTCTATTGTACATACTGGGATCCTGCATAAGCTCATTTGGAGAAATCAGCCTATTTCTTGAAGGGCGGTGGGGGGTGGAGAACAAAGAGAAAAATTGGGGGGGGGGAAGACCTCAGGGCTTTCTCACCTAGAAACTTGAATTCTTGATTCATCCCTGCCACAAAGGAGGAATGAACCCTGGGCAGGCTGCCTCAACTGTCACAGCATGCAACAGAAGTAACATTAAAGCGAAGAAAAGATACCAAAAACAAAAACAGAAAAGGAAAGAAGAGCATAATTGGCCTAATTCAACTATTTTCCATGCATCAGTAAGATACAAAGACTTAAAGACTACTGGAAAAACAAGTAGGAAAAGGCAAGGTCTGGTTTCTTGTAATTGATGAACATACATCTTCCTACATAAATTGGCTCAAAGTTAGTCTGAAGGAGAAATGGCTTGGGCATTTCTCATTTTGACTCCCAAAATGTTATGGGTGTTATTTCTTTCAGAAAGCCACTGCCCCTTAGCAAAATACAATATATACACAGTTAGATCTCAACGCCTTTAAGAGGGGCTCACACAAGCTCTCTCGCTTGCTTATGATCCACATCTTCGGGGCAGCTCTCCATCCTGAATGTAAATAGAGACACTCCTGCTAACCCGGCAACATGTCCCTCATCACATTTCGGATGTATCCAGTAGAACAAATGTTGAAGCAATCATCTAGACTGACTGTTTGATGGTAAGTGATAACAGTTTTTTATTTATTGGCCTCTAAAATGTTATTGAGTGTCTACTATATCTCTGACACTGTTGTATGGATTCTCTCACTGTCTCATCTGCACAGTACAATCATTAGTCCCATTTTCTGATGAAATAACTAAACCATAGGATGAGCATAATAAATCTTAGGGATTGTGTTGTCCGGTATCTTTATTTTATGATGGAAAAAAAAGTGAATTTTGGGGTTACTCGCTGTCAGAAGCAGCAGTAGACCGTGGTTGTCTTCTGGGTTGGCTTGGTCTTAGAGGTTTGGGGTTTTGAAGTCACAGACCTAGTATTTGCCATTCACCAGCTAAACGTTCTTGGGGAAGTTATGTTACCTTGCTAAGCCTCGATTCCTCACCTGTGTGATGGGGGGAAAGAGTTATACCATGGCCTTGGACTTAGTGAGGATTGAAAAAACTGTAAGAAACACTTAGTATCTTCCCTGGCATAAACCTCCCGGTCAAAAAAAATGTGACCCTCGTATTATTACTACTCTTGTTAATGCTACCAACCCCTCCCCTACCAGGAGCATCGGCGTTGGCATGATTGTTGCTGCCACCATCATTATGACTACACCACGCTCCTAGCCAGAAGAGATGCCTAAAGTTGCTCTCCAGCTCACTGTCATTAATCACAAGCTCCCTCCTTCTTACAGTCTGCCCTTCTACCTCCCCAGGTAGCCAAACTTTACACTGAGGCCCAAACCAAGGCACAGCTCTCTTAAGAAGCTGACCATCAACTGTTCTAGGCCACATGGGTCCCCTGCTCTGCTGTATATATTACTGGATTCTCAAGTGGGTATCTGAAATGTGATGTCTGTTGGCATTATCTAGTTTTCCTTATTCCCCAGTGAGGTGGTTTGCTTCATCAGGAGAGAGGCAGTCATTCACATTTTTTTTTTATGTCACCTACTTCTCTAATACAGTAGTGAGTTCATAATAGGTCTGCAACAAATACTTGCTAGATTAAAAATATAGCCTCTTCTCCACCATAAATGAGCATCTTTTTGCTTTATACCATCCCTCCTATGTCTAGGCTCACATACTATTTTAGTTCACAACAGCCACATTTTAAAACATGACTGTGCTAAATTGAGGTACATTGGCATCAAATGCTCACCTATTTCACTTGAGATGGTGGCACGTTACAAAATTCCTTTCCCTATCGAAGTGTGACACTAGCAGAAGTGTAAATTCCTCACTGACCATAACATGGACATACAGCTCATAAATTGCTGCCCACTCTGGTGGTCAGTCTACTACCTTTACAAAGTTACTGAGTTTCTCAAATTTCATAAGGTTCAAAGATTTTCTGGAGATCCAAGGGCTACGCAATAAATAAACCCATGCCCGTTGTCCTGGAAAGTGGAATTCTTACCTAACATTCATTTCCCATAGAACCCTCAACATTATAAAGGCTGTAAATTTTATTTGCTCTAATTTTAAACTTACAAGTTTTAAACTTAAAAATCCTCATTCTTGGGCGGCTGGGTGGCTCAGTCGTTAAGCGACTGCCTTCGGCTCAGGTCATGATCCCAGGGTCCTGGGATCGAGTCTCACATCGGGCTCCCTGCTCGGCGGGAAGCCTGCTTCTCCCTCTCCCACTCCCCCTGCTCGTGTTCCTGCTCTCGCTCGCTCTCTCTGTCAAATAAATAAATAAAATCTTTAAAAAAAAATCCTCATTCTTTATCCTGTTTGAGAACATAAACATCTGTCTAGCATTTTTTCACATGCCATTCTCTAATGTCATTTTAAAATTTGTGGTTTCACATTCTCACACCCCTAAACCCGGTTCCTCCAGAGAGGTAATCACTGTTACCAAGTCAGTATATATTCCCCTAGAGCTTTTTTCTATAAACTTCCAAACACACATCTGTATCCAGAGAGGATATGCAGTATTCTTTTGTGACTTGTTTGTTTGGCATAAATGGTGTCATATTGTACATACCATTCTCTAACTTGCGTTTTTTATCCTTCAAGATAATGGTGTTGGGGAGAAATTTCCTTGTCGGTAAAAATACTTGTAGCTCATTCTTTTTAACGGTGCAGGTTTCCACAATTTATTTGACCAGTTCTTTATCGATGAACATTTAGGTTGTTTCCCCTTTTTGCTATTACGAATAATGTTGCAGCGATAATCCTTGCCAGTACTTCTCTATTGTTCTCTGACATTTTATTAGAAATTATTTTAATTAAACACACATCCTAATAATACATAATTCCTCAACAAATGATATAAGGGTTGGTTTTTTTTACTTAACTAAAACAAATTTGAAATATAGCTTTCATCTGTGGTCCTATTTAATTTAGAAACCTATCATCACAAAACAACAGGTGTCGGCAATCCTATCCACTGCCTGTTTTTGTAAATAAAGTTTTAATGAAACACAGCCGTGTTCATTCTTTTCCCTACTGTCTCTCCAACAGTGCACTCCAACAGCAGAGCTGAGTCATTATGACCCACAGAGCTAGAAATATTTACTTTCTGTCCCTTTACCAAAAAGTTTGCTGACCCCTACACTAGAATATGAAGTAGTCTTCCTCTGGAAAGCTTTTTCTATCTACACAAAGTACAAGTTAAAGGATCAGTTTCTTTAGGTTTTAAGTGTAAGATCTCTGTAGTGGCTTGCAACTACAAGACAAAACCCATATCTGCTGAACAAAACAGTATCTCTTTGAATTCCACAACTGAAAATATGCCACATAAAGCCATATCTGCTTCTGGTCTTGTTTTGTTTTGTTTTAAAGATTTTATTTATTTATTTGACAGAGAGAGAGAGAGAGCACAAGCAGGGGGAGCGGCAGGCAGAAGGAGAAGAAGGCTCCCCGCTGAGCAGAGAGCCCGATGTGGGGCTCGATCCCAGGACCCCGGAATCATGACCTGAGCTGAAGGCAGACGCTTAACCGACTGAGCCACCCAGGCGCCCCGCTTCTGGTCCTTTAATAACTTTCTAAAGATAGGGAGTAAATGAATTAAATTAGAGATTCCACTTAAAACAGCAGATGCCCCTAAGCTTGCTGGTGATTTAGGTTGCCATTGTGAGGCAAAATGTTGTAATGATTTACCTATTACAGCCTAGTATCATTTACTAATATTTGTGATGTGGAACAAAATCATAAGAGTGAAGCCGCTAGTGATTCAAGTCAGTGACATAGGCTTCTGGGCTCTCCTGCACCCTTTGGCATCTGGGGTAGTTGCACCAGGTGATATCAATATAATCCCCAGTGCTCACACTCTGTGGCCCCTACAATTCATCTTAAAAGGAGGTACTTATAATAGGAACTCCATTTACTTAAATTAATACTTAAAATCACCACAACATTCACTGACCCTATACTGTAAGATTTAGGTTAAAGTTGGAAAATAGGTCCTAACAAATTAAAAAAAAGTCCTAATTTTAGTTTATTTACTCTTTGCTCAGGTACAATGAAACAGTATTTACAAAGTTATTTACTAATAAATCTACCACTTACTTAAACAACATGAGGAGACCCAAAGCAGGCACAGATGAATTTGCTCTTATTGGAAATATGTTTTATTTTCAACTCGACTGTCCAGACTGTGCCATACTTCTAGAAAAAGGGCATCATGCTCCCAGTGTTGTAAACTTTAAAGGCTTTTTCAGCGTTCCTCATTATGAAACTTTACAGAAACTATAAAGAGGGTCCCAACAGTTGTACAAAGGATTGAATTCCCATTTTGTTCTTCCCTATACAGAGAAAATAATGGAGAAATGAGTCTACTGGTTCTGTTTGATCAAAAATACTAGCAATAATGAGTTCCCAATCATTTGCTGACTGACAGTTGACAGACATTCTAGAGACCTCTTTTGGTGACCTGATTTCTTAGTCTCTCAGATGACCAGGTTGTGGTAGTCCAGGGTTGCCCCTCCCCCAGCAACTACTCAACAAATCAGTGCATTAGTTTGTTGGTGGTACTCTTGTTGAGTAGAAAGAATAAAGAAAGGGGAGGGGGGGAATACTGCTTTTCAATAAAATCTTAAGCCTAGAGTGGACCCAGGACAACCAGGTTTATACGTGGTTGTTCTAGTCTAATTATTAATAACCCCCACTTTCCCCTCCAAATGTCCGCAGCTGAACCATAAACCAGGTGGTGGCCCTGTTTAAGCCCAGCCTTTCTCCCTTCAACCATGCCTCCTCCACTTTTCTCCATCTCTTTGGAGAGTCCTGATTAGGAAAGTGAAGGGAGAAAGAGGAAGCACAGGAGTAGAAAAGGCAGTGGACAGTGTTGGCAATTGCAAGGGCTCCTGAAATCCAGAGGACAAGAGGAAATGAAGGAGTGGTAAATGATATAGAGTCGGGGGAAAGTACTAGGTCAATGTCAATGGCTCCCCACAGTCTCAGTCAACCAGCTCAAGGGGAATGAATGACAGGCTTCCAAGGCTGGCTGTCTAGGCTGGAGAGTTACGGGTTAGTGGCAAGGTTTCTGTAGGAAGACTGTACCAGGAGGACAGCTTCCAGGAAAAAGCTGGAAAGCCTGAAGGACGGTGTGGCTGGGAAGACTCCTCGGTGCTGTCCTTGATGCTGATGTTGGAAACAACGGGAGAATCTCTCTGAATCCTGAAGACCCAATAGCCAAGCAATGTTCAAGGAGCAGTTGCCTTCACAATTCTGAGCTTTCCATTGTCTTTAAAGCTAGAACAACTCCCCCTGCAACTCCAGTCTATTGATCCTCTCCTTTAGATTAAAAGGTTCCCTCTATTTTCTGACATAGGTTATTTCAGAGTGAATTTCCTCTTCAGGAGTGTCTTTCCTAGTTGGAAAACATTGTCTGGCAGGGGTTCCAATGTTCTCAGCATCTGGGGACCCTCCTCTCAAACCTACCTGTCGTATTGATTGTCATCAGCTAAGTACTGCCACATGACTCATGTTCCCGAGAAATGGCAATTGCTATTCTGAGTGATCATAGAATAGCCATACAAAAAATGACTATTATACAAATTACTATTATAATCATTGCTACTGTAGAGCTAACAATTACCGAGTGCTATGTGTCAAGCTCTACTCTAACTGCTTCACATTTAATCTTCATACAACCCTAAGACTGGTAATATTATACCCATTTTACAGATTAGAAAACTGAGGTGAACTGATTTGCCCCAAGTCACATGTTAATAGGTGGTATAACTGGGATACAAACCATAAGTAATCAGGCTCCACACCCTACCCACTCAACTACTTTACTACAGTAACTCTCTTACACTGAACTCCTCTGAAATTCTGGGGGCAGGTGGGATGGTCAAATTTAAGAGACCACAAAATCAAATTGCCATGACCCAAAGTAACTCCAGTAAATCACATACACTACTCTTGAATTTTCTCCTTAAAAATTAAAATTAAAATGGAAGGGGAAATGCTTTGGATTTTCCCATATTCCTATAAAGCAAATCATAATCTTAAATCTTTCAACTGTTACAAAGCTTACCCTGTGTAAATCTTACTTGGATTTCTTCTAAACCAAAATAACCGCCAAAATATTCAGGGAAGAGAGCTCATGATGGTGTTATATTCCTTTCTGAATGCTTCATTTAGACACCTACCAGAGTTCCCTTCATGGACACAGAAAAATCTTAAACTGTCTCTATTTGATTGTGCTTGCCGAAGGCATTAAGTCCGATCCACCATGTCGCACCTCAGTAACTCGACACAGACTAGAAAATTCTTACAGTCAGCTTCCCCGAGGGATTTGTTAAGTTTCACATGCATTTAGTTGTGCAGTTGGCCTGCTCAAATTGATAAACTTGTAGCTAAATTCTTTCTGCAGCAATGGGCTGTTGGGCTTATTTTTTTTTATCACTAAGAGAATAAATATTGCAAAAGAAGCTGTTACTATGTGTTACTGTTACCCATTAGTTTTTAACATAATTGAGCTTACATTCCAATTTCTCAGTAACTGATAAGTACTTATTTTGTGGATGTGGTTGAAAGGGATTAAAAAGAGCTAATACTGAAATATATTTATAGCAAAAAAAAAAAACAGAAAGGAAATTTTGATGTCTTAAAATGAGCGAAGGAATGAAAAAAAATTATGAATAAAATTATTATTTTTATTAGAATTCCCAAGTTGCTGGGATACCCACCTAATGCAGGTGAACTCTTGGATCTATGCTCAGTAAAGTCAATACCCAATGCAAAATGGGTTGACTTAACAAAAACATACTAAGACTATTTGGAATGCAAACTGTCAAGTGGTGCCTTAGAAAACTGTAGGTTTTTTTCTTCCAGCTTTTAATTCTCTTCTGACTGTGCTTCTCAATTCCTGGAGCTGAGCATCAGCTCACTTCTTATCACTTTCACCAGCATGTGATCTTATAACACACTTTACCAAGGCTTGCCCCACACCACCTTCTTCTTCACAGATGACTGCAGGCGAGAAAAGCCACGGACAACTTCGGTAGCATTTTGCAAATTCACTCTCATGTCATACATGGGGACTCTGCTATTTTAGACAACATCGGTATGTGTTAAAAAGTCAGCAAGTTTACTTTTATCGATTTTAAAAGTCACCACATCAGTGCAGTGTCTCTGCTATTTATTTTCTATGTCCTCTACGCCTACATTATTTATCTTCGATTCATTTACATATTCAACAAACATGATAAGCATCCTCTATGGGCCAACTATTGTTCTATACCCTTAGAATAGATAGTGACCATATCTGCCCCCATGGAAAAAAATGAACAAATAAATAAATGTGCACTGAAGAAAAAAAATAAACTAAGGAAATGGAGAGTGAAAAAAAAAACTATTTTAGATAGGGTGACCAAGAAAGCCCTCATGATAAGGTACATTAGAGCAGAAACCTAAGTAACTTTAGGATGGGAATCATGAATTATCTGAGAAAAGAGGATTCCAGGCAAGTGCAAAAGCCCTGAGGTAGAAACATGTAGGCACAGTTAAATAAGCAAGAACAAGGGTGGTACAAAATGCCACCAAAGAGTGAGCAGGGGAATAAAAAAATGCATGGCCTAACAGGGCACACTAATATTGCTAGAAGATTTTGAGCAAAGGAGTCACTTATTCTGATTTTTATTTTGAAAGAATAATTCTGCCTTCTCTGAGAAGAACAAACTGTGAATGAATGAAAGTGAAAGTAGGGGACTAGCTGTCGGGTGGGGTAACATAGTGGCTTTAACACAGCTTGCTACGGTAGCAAGAAATAAACGGATTTGGGATATATTTTCAAAGCAGAGTTGAAGAGATGAGCTGAATGTGGAGTATAAAATAGATGATTCAAGAATAAAGGTGATGGGGCGCCTGGGTGGCTCAGTTGGTTAAGCGACTGCCTTCGGCTCAGGTCATGATCCTGGAGTCCCGGGATCGAGTCCCGCATCGGGCTCCCTGCTCGGCAGGGAGTCTGCTTCTCCCTCTGACCCTCCCCCCTCTCATGTGCTGTCTCTCTCATTCTCTCTCTCTCAAATAAATAAATAAAATCTTTAAAAAAAAAAAAAAAAAAGAATAAAGGTGATGGACTAGAAGTGGGCTATAAGACAATGTTTAAAGACGACTCCAAGGACTCAGATCTAAGCAATCTAAATTCTTCACAAGTAATGAGAACATCTGTAATCCTATAGCTCCTTACTACTATGCTTTATTTTTTTGACTGGCATTAATAATAATAATTATATTATATACATTATATATAATATAATATTATTATTTGAGGAGAAGGCAGGGGGAGGAGAAGAAGGAGAAGAAATGATGACTAGACAAAGGAATGGCCAGATGAGCAGATATATAATAAGGCAAGAATATCATTGTCAAATCTAAGTAATGGGTATACGGATGTTTACTGTAAAAGCCTTTCGACTATTCTGTATGTTTGAAACTTTCATTAAAGGTGTTGAAAAATCTACAGAATTTCCAAAATTTATTGATTATGGAATCTTTTGCCAACGGATCCACCCTATGAAAGTGTTCTAGCTTAACCCACCTATACTATATAAAAAGTTTAAATGATTTGCACAAGGTCACAAACCCCCAATGATGACAAAGTCAGGACTAGATCGTCGGTCTCCTAATGCTGCAGTCAGAGTTCTTTAAAGCATACGATCCTGCCAATGTCTGCAGCACATCTGCATTGGAAAGTCCTGGTGCAACTTGAGACGGAACTTGGAACTCGTATTAAATCAACATTACAGGGGCGCCTGGGTGGCTCAGTCAGTTAAGCGGCTGCCTTCAGCTCAGGTCATGATCCTGGAGTCCCTGGATCAGGCCCCACATCTGGCTCCCTTCTCAGCGGAGAGTCTGCTTCTCCCTCTGACCCTCTTGTGCTTCTCCCTCTCCCCCCTCTTGTGCTCTCTCTCTCTCTCTCTTGCTTTCTCTCTCTCAAATAAATGAATAAAATCTTTAAATAAATAAATCAATCAACATTACATTCAAATTATCACTTATTACCAATTTGTTTCCATCAGTATGACGCTATCAGATTTTGTGGGAACCATCTCTCCTTTGTTCTCTGGATGTCAATGAGTAAGTGACTTACTTTTATGTCTACAATGCTTCCTAGGAACCTTCCGATGTCTGCCTTGTCCAATCCTGTAGGGAACAGGGCCCCAACATTGTTTACATGACACTGCAGCTCTTTGCTTTAACTCCATCTCCAACATTTTGTATTTGTCTATTTTCACCTTGACAGGATCTTACATACAATTGTGATCTTCTTCCCTGAGTAACTTTTCATTCCGGTTCTCAGAAGCTACCAATGGCTCCCAATTGCCTCTTGAATCAAATGAGAACTCCTATCCAAATGATTGTCTTCACACCTAAGTACCTTCATCTCCATTCCATGTGTTTATTCAGCAAGTAGGTACTGAGGAATCACCTTGTGCCCAGTTGTATATTAGGCCCTGTGGGAAATTATAAGACATATGACATAATCCCTGCCCTTATGGATCTTAACAATCAATGAAGAAAGACAAAACATGCTCACATTAAACAGTTTTTAGAGCAAAACAAGGCTGTATGTGACTAAGGGCCCACCGGAGTGAGTGGAACATGCAAGTAAAAGATTACTAAGAGCCAATGTGTTTGTGCAAGGCTTTAGGAGCTGGGGCTTGTTCCCAAAAAGTACAGATTAGCACATTCTCCAGGGAAAGCTCCTATCTCAAGGTGGGAATTAGCATCCTCTAAATTCAAAGACTAATGAGACCAGCCTGCCTGGAATAGAGCCTTCTTGTGCTCAGTAGTCAGAAAGGAGGCGGGAAAGGAGTTAGAAGCAGGGTAACAGTGAATCTTCAAGGATAACTGAGGAATTTGGGATTCATCCTCACACCAAAGGGAGGAAAAAGGATTACTAAGCGAAAGAGTAGAAAGATGAAAGTCATTGTTTATCTAGCAGCAATACTGAGGGCGGAATGCTAGGTAGGAAATGATCAAGCCAGTCCAATCACGAGGAGACAGGGTCACTGACAAGAGTGTGCAGAACATGGATGAAGGGAAAAAAGAACATACTGAAGAGGCATTCTGAAGGAACATTGTTAAATATACAAAGTAAAGAAGAAAAAGAAGTTAACAGTGACTCCACAGTATCATGTTAAGGTAATGAAAGAATGAAGAAATTGTTGATAAAAAAAACTACAAATAACAAAGTTAGGAAAGAAGGGGGTTGGTGAGTGAGGTGATGGCAGGGCATCTAAGCTCAGGCAAATTAAAAAGAACAAAGTAAATTTTAGGTGAAAAATAAGGATGTGATCTGGATTTGGAGGACACTAGCATAAAAATGATAGCAAGAGACTACTCTGTATTTTCCCAAACTCATGCCTTTTTTCTCCTGGGCACCCACCTAGATTACTTTCCTCAGCCTCTGACATAGGGGCATGGCTATATGCCTGCTTTCTGGTCAGCAGAATGTGTGTGGGGTTACTTCCAAGCTGGGCCCTCATATTCTTCCCTCAGACTATCCTCCCTTTTCTGTCCCTTTCACCGCCTGAATGAAATACTCTTAGAACCTAGAAGACTCCTAGAACATAGAATTTAGCTGGAAGGAGCCTGGAACCCTGAATCAATGCAAAGAATAGAGACCCCACCCACATGCAGATTCCAACTGGATCTGATGGAAGAAGCAACCTTTGATTGCATTAAGTCACTGATATTTGGGATTGTTTGTTATAGCAGTTACCCTACGCTAAGGGTTTCCAAAATAAATCTGATTCTTATAAAACCTCAGCTGTTCAAACAAACCTTACCACGGTCTACCAAAAGCCTGCCTACTCCCTCTGTTTTCATTTATTTTACTCATTTCCATTCATACTTCCTATAATGATTTCTCCCACCCTAATCCTTGTCCTTCCTGTCCTTCACATCTTTGCCTAAGTTTCACATCCTGTACTGAAACAATTCCTGACTTACCCCGGCTGACAGTAGTCACTGCAATCATTTTCCCAACCCCACAGCACTTGTGCAAATATCTCTATCCATCTGTAACTGGTTATGACTATGTTTTTATGTTTATTTTATCTGTTACGATGTATCTCCATTTATATTTGTTCCATTAGATTATAAACTCAATATGAACAAAGATTGTGTTTCCTATTTCCTTTGTAATTTCCTACATGCCTCATATATTGCCCTACACTGTCAGTGCTTCATAAACTCAACTAATTGAAGTTCGAACTTCTACTCATATACTGGCACCAGACGTGTAACAACTCACAAGATCCGGGTCTATAACATAAATAGGGGCACAGTCTTGCAGTGGCACCTGGTTTATCCAGTGTCATTAAGGAAGGAGCTGGTCCACAGAGTGAAACCTGGCAGTCAGATCCAACGCAGCACGGGAGAACACAGAGGCTAAGCAACGGAGCACATTTAGCTGGTGTCTGAGTCTAGTGGTAAATGTGGTAAATCTCATTTTGGCAACAGTCATTAAAATAGTCAGCGATATTGTCATCGTGATGCAGTGGGACGGATGGCAGCTACGCTCGTGGTGAACGGAGCATAATGTATAAACTTGTCAAATCACTAAGTTACACACCTGAAACTCATGTAACGTTGGGTGTCAATTACGCTTCAATAAAAAAATATATATTACAATGGGAAAAGTAAAATAACATGGGATTTGACAAGAGATAAAGAAAGTTAGTTTCTACTAGATATTTGGTAGCATAGAAGTTCAAATTGATCAAAACTGGTTTACACATGTCTGACCTGGACAACAACTGGTAAAAATATTTTAAGTCGGAGGCTGCTGACACTCTCCAGAAACCATTAGACCCTGTTGCCACAACCCATTCTTTAAAACTCAGCTGTGGGGCACCTGGGTGGCTCAGTCAGTTAAGCGTCTGCCTTCAGCTCAGGTCATGATCCCGGGGTCCTGGGATCCAGCCTGGCATTGGGCTCCCTGCTCAGAGAGGAATCTGCTTCTCCCTCTCCCTCTGCCACTCCCCCCCCATCCCACTCGTGCTCTCTCTCTCAAATAAATAAAATAAAATAAAATAGAACAAAACTCAACTATGTCATGGCACTGGTGCCACCTCCTCTGTTCCCCCCAGCAGAGTGACGGTCTCCCTCCTTTGTGATACTGCGTCATTTTGTATAAACGTCAATTACAGCATTCATCACACTGGGTGGTAACTGTGGGCTTTCCTGTTTGCTTCACCCCAACCCACTGCCAACACTTTGGGACAAGGACTGAATCTTACTCCTATTCAAAGCTCCAGAGTAAATGTAGTGATTGTAGCATGCTAAGTTGCATTATTTAGGATATTTTTTACCACTAGCAACAGAAGCTCATTCTAAATACACTTAAGGGGGGAAATAAAAGGAACCAAGTAACAGTAAGGATAACTGGCCTAGGAAAATATATCATTAACAGATCTTCTCCCCAAAATATGTCATTTTTTTGGAGCACCATTACCAAAGGTAAGAGGCTTAAGTTAAAATTGTTTCTTCTCCAAAATATCAAAGGAAATAATTTTTAAAATATATCTGCAATTACTAGAAATAAAAATAATTCAGGATGGAGATTTACACTGAATAATCATTTACAAAATGCAACTGTATTTGACAAGAAATATAACATTTGTAATAATCCCCATCTCATTCCTCACAATACTCCTATTATAAATCAAGGGATAGAACAGAAGTTCAACTGGATTTTTTCTAAACCACAGTCAATAATTGAAATTAAAGAAGCAAATATTAGTCTTTAAAAATAAAACACAGGAGCCACCTTTGAGTACCTACTGTGTTCCTTGCATGAGGAATACAAACATGAAAGAGGCAGGAACACCACTAACCTAGATACAGCACAATGCAGGCTGGGGTCAGGTCTATGACAGTAAAGAGGGGGGAGGGAGAATAGCAATCACCCGGTTAAATGGCAAGAGTGGGGAATATTTCACAGAGGAAATTCTGGTATTTCTGTTCCTCCTCAAAGGATGCAATTGGGCTTTACCAAGGGAGAATGGCATAAGCAAAAGCTGAGAATGAGGAAAGTACACGGTATTTAAGGAACAGCACCTATTCCCATATGGATGGGAAAGAGAACTTCAGTCTGCACATAAGGGGGAGCCAGTGAAAATCTGTTGTTGCTTTTTTAAGTTGAGGTGGAATGCACACAATGTAAACTTAATCATTTTAAAGTGAACACTTCGATAGTATTTACTGAATGAGCTGTGCATCCACCATCTCTATCTAGTTGTAAAGTATTTTCATCACCACGAAAGGAAACCCCATACCCACTAAGCAGCTGCTCCCCATTCCTTGCTTGCCTTATGCTCTGGCCACCATCAAGCTGTGTTCTTTCTCTGCAGATTTACCTCTTCGTATAAATGGAATAATACACTATGTGACCTTTTGTGCCTGGCTTCTTTGACTTGGCACAACATTTTTGATGTTCATCCATGTCAGTACATGTATCACTACTTCATTCCTTTTAACGGCCAAAGGGTGTTTCATTTTAATGCATATACCACAATTTCCTTATCCATTCATCTGTTGATGGGCATTTAGGCTGTTTCCACCTTTTGGCTATTGCAAATACTGCTGCTATGAACATGTGTGTACTTGTAATTGTTTGCGTACCTGTTTTCAAATCTTTCAAGTAGATACCTGTAATTGCTAGGTAACTTTGTGATAAACTGCCAAACTGTCTTCCATGGTGGCTGATACATTCCCATCAGTGAAAGTTTTTAAACAGGCCATGACATGGAAAGAACAAAGGCAGTTAGGAGGCTATTCAGTTACCTAGATGAAAGACGGCAGAGCCTTAGCTAGGACCACAGTGATGGGACACAGAAGTAGAGAGAATTCAGAGCAAACAGGAAGTTATGTAAGGAAGAGTCCATGGTGACTCCTCGGTTTCCATCGTGAGTAACTGCATGGATGGTTCAACCATTAACCAGGTTACAGAACAAGAAGGAGAAAGCCCTTAGTGAAGGCACAGAGTTAGAAGGGCTGATTTACAAGTGCCGAACATCTACCACAGATGTTCAATGGGCCATGAGGAATTCTGATCAAGGGATGAGGCTGAGTTTCAATGTAAGTTTAGGAGTAATGGAGCCAGAGGATAGTTGAAGGAGATATATAGAACAAGGTAACTCCAGGAGAGATTTAGAACAAGGAGAAAAGAGGGCCAAGGAAATCAGTTTGGAAAATGTTCACATTCGAATGCAAGGTGACCTAAGACCATGATTGTGAAAAGGAAGCAGAGGAAGAAAATAAATGGGCCATGGCTGAAATTACAAGAGCCAAAAATGAGATGTAAAGGTTCCTTGTTGGTATCTCCCCACCCCTCCCCCCAAAAAGGCTGGTTCCCAATTCATGGTTGGTTTTTCCAGGAGTGAAAGTACTCAGCAGGATTTCTCTGTTCAGAATCATCATGTACTGAATGCCTCCGGTGCCTGACGTATCTACATGCATCATCCTGTTTAAAGCTACAGAAGCCCTGTGTGAGTATTATTGCCAATTTGCAAGGGATAACCTGAGGTGTGAAAGGGTTACATAATTTGTCCAAAACCACACAGCTAGTATCACAACGAGGGTTTGAACCTACACTCTGTCTACTGTGCTGAGCTGCCCCTGCTTCAGATTCCTGTTGAAACATTCCTCTTTCTTTCCTGTCGTTACAACATCTTCCCAAGACTTACTTGCTTCCTTAGTGAAATGACAATTATTTCAAGTAGAGAATCTTGATTCAAGGAACTCAAGGTGCTTAAATGTTTGAAACATAAATACTAGGATGGCTATTCAATTTTTTTTTAATTTTAAGGCCCTAATCATAAATAGTTATCTTACAAACTTCATCAAAAATTAGTTTCTTTTTATATGAAGTCATTGTTATTCAGTCCAATTACATTTTTTCATGGAGGAAAAATATTTTGTACTCTAGTCTATAATTTATAAAAGTATTGCATATTTAGTTACTGTAGTTTTGATTTTTTTTTTTTTTTTTTTTTTTGCTGAAGGAGAGGTATGAGTAGCATTAACCAATCTTAATTCTTTGTTGACAGGGTATTAATTCAATATATCTTGGGAGTCAGTTTACAAGAATCTATTGTATCAGATGGAAGAGTGAGGTGCCATAGAATCCCAATATAATTTACATTTTTCCTCAATACCATGCATTCAAATACAAATATAAGTACTTTCATATTTATGGTATCCACGGAATTCATAATATCATATCTCAAACAAAATAACAACTAGCTATCCCAGTCCATCACCTTTACCTCCTCCCCCCGCCCCGACCCCCCTCACAGCACCCAGCCTCTCTCTCTATCACCTCTTTTACTTAGAAAACTCAAAGGAAGATATCTCTGCAAACTTGCTGGTTCTCTTTCCCTGGGGCAGAAGGTAATTAATTTGACTTAAAAATCCTCCTCTTCAAATTCCTTCTGGGCTGTGATAAGCTAAGATCCTGTTTATGTAAACAAAAGTGCTTAATTAAACAGAGTATCTGATAATATCAGAAAGAACTAAGGAGAGTCTCATGCCACGATTTTATTAATCAAAATGTGACTGTATCTATGAAGCCATGAAGATAAAACTGTCTTTAAAAAGGTAAAAATATTTTAACTTTCTAAAGCTTTTCTTTCTTTTTTAAAAACTAACTTCATTCAAAACCTAAATCATATTCATCGAAAATAAATTGGAGAGAATAATTAATTTATGGTGGGAAATAAAGACCACAATCTGTTGGTGAAGTACAGAACTTCCGCCCGTCAAGTGGAAAATAACCCATCGTTGAACTAATAAAAAGCACAAAATGGCTAATAAATGTAACTTTTGTCATATGTGATATTGTTATTAAGTTCAGTGGCCATTTCTAGGTCCCAAATCATCTTTCCTTTTTGTGCATTTGCATATAATTTCCTCTTATATTTCTTATCTCCTAGATCACCTGACCCTACACAAAGCAGGGAAATTGATTGCATTTGATTACATTTTCCTCTAGCATTTCTCACCTCCTTGCATTTCCTGACCCTACACTTCAGCCACTTCCTTAAAAGTTGTTGTTTTTTTTGTTTTTTTTTAATTTCCTTCGGAGTCTCTCCATTCTTACTACTCTCAAACCTCTAAAACTGGTCACTCACAAACCTACGTCTGCATCCCTGTCCTCTCACACAATTCATAAGCAACATAGTCCTAAGAGAATTATCATTTTCTTTGCCAAACTATCTCTGTATCTCAGTCTACCTCTATTGATTATTGATATTGCCATTCTTCTAGTCATGCAAAACTTTGGAGTCATCTTTGCCTCATTCTTCTCCTTCATGCTGAATTGAATCCTGACATGTATATTTCATATAATCTTTCCCAATAAAGAGAATTCATTAGTGCCTTCATATGAAGGTATAGATAGCTTATATCTTGATACTGGGCTTGGAAAATGCGGTCACCACACACTGTGGCTCCCTACTTTCCCATACTTCTAAAATGAAGATAACCACAGCAACTCACCTCCCAGACAGCCCCACATCAGGCTCTGTGACAGGTGTGGCTCCAAGGCTGGGGACAGGCAGTGAGTCAGCATTTGCTGACTCAGTTCTAGACACTGCCTGTACCTGGGGGCTAATCAGTGGCATCGTCCAAACACCTGGAAATTAAACTGATCTATGAAATTTCTACTGAAACAATAACTAATAAATGAGAACCAAAAAAGGCCAAGTCATTGTAAAGAAACAGAATGACTTCTCATCAAGATTTGTTAATGACCTGACAACCTAAAGAAAGACTATGATGCTCAGAAAGGGATGCCTTAGCCACAGACACTACTTAGAAAACGAGAGCACCAGAGATCAATGCTGAATGTTCCCTTCACGGAGGAGCTGCCTCAGTTAACAGACTTGAGGAATCCTGTCCTCCTGACCAGTCTATGGCCAGCAGGCAGCGCCAGGCTGTTAGTCTGATTCATCCTACTCCCCCATTCTGATCCCATGCCCACTGAGCCCCTTCTCAGTGTGATCTGCTCTCCCTGCCAGAAAAGAATGTGAGGGTCTTGCTAAGACAAGCATTCCATCTGTGTGATTGTATTTCTCATTGTAAATGAATAATTTGGCATTCTGGTTTTATTAGCCTCATGAATGTGGTTAATATGAGTCCACTCGAAAGAGAGGGATCTGCCCTCTCAGTGCTGACAACATCAGACTTCCGGGCTGGCCTGCTGAGTGACAGAGCCCGTGCCACCGTCAAATAACCAAGGCAATGAATGTCTTACTGTGAGGCTCAAGGGGGGATGCAAAAGCAAGTATTTTTTAACTAACCCTGAATGATACCCTGTAATGTGGAATATCGGGAATGGCCCTTGCAATTCAATCAAATTGCTTTGAACTAGTCATGGGTTATGATCTGAATGATGCAAATTAAGAGATGAAAAGTAATTATCATCAAAAATTTTTGTCATCTAGTCATTAAATGAATGATGTGTGTTATTTTATGGAGGGCTAGACGGAAGAATTCTACCTACATTCAGTCTCTACTGCCCTTGCAAACATATAAACCAGTACCTTGTATGGCTTCAAAAGACAATGCTTCTACCATTGCTGAAAAACCATGGCAGATGGACAGAAAGCTAGAAATCAAGGCTACGTTTGCCAAAGGGCCAGATACACCTCAGCCTGAGGATCTTGATTCGTCCAAAGGGAAAGCCTCCAAGGTAGTCTTAGAAGGAGACATTACCCCTGGAGTCCAGATTATTTCTCACATAGGACTCAATTTTTCTAGAAGTACAGCCCCAATAACCAGGCTGGCTTTTCAGGGGGAACATGAATAATAGCAATCCTTATCACAAAATGATCACAAATATACCACTATAGGGCCATTTACGACCATCTCACTGATCCTGACAAGCCTCCAGTAATAAATCTCACCAAGAACAAGCCTTGAGTCTAAATGGATTAATCTTCCACCAACTTAGAAAAAACTACACTCATTCTTAGTTTTCAAGTTTTTTATTGGTCACTTCTCCTCACATCTATTCTTCTACCTACTGGGTTCACCCATGAGTTGCCTTCCATTGTTATGAAGAAATGCAAAAAATAGGGCGCCTGGGTGGCTCAGTTGATTGGGCGACTGCCTTCGGCTCGGGTCATGATCCTGGAGTCCCTGGATCGAGTCCCGCATCGGGCTCCCTGCTCGGCGGGGAGCCTGCTTCTCCCTCTGACCCTCCCCCCTCTCATGTGCTCTCTCTCTCTCTCATTCTCTCTGTCTCAAATAAATAAATAAAATCTTTAAAAAAAAAAAAAGAAATGCAAAAAATAGGCAATCGGGGAAGAGGAAAATGTTAGCATAGCACTCAGACTAATCAACTTTAAGTGCAGGGTTATGTATAGTCACATTAACCTATTTGGAAATTTTTATGCAACAAAAAGAATTGTTTCTGTGAC
Source organism: Phoca vitulina (assembly GCF_004348235.1). Classification (NCBI taxonomy): domain Eukaryota; kingdom Metazoa; phylum Chordata; class Mammalia; order Carnivora; family Phocidae; genus Phoca; species Phoca vitulina. The sequence continues at coordinate 9,490,014 of NW_022589710.1, read as the reverse complement.
TTCTACTTTTGCTTTTATAATAATTAGAATGCTTTTTATCATGCTGTATGGTTTTAAAATAATTACAGCAAGTCAATAATAGTCATTTAAAATGTAATGAATTGATGACTAATCTACACATCCATTCAGTCATTCAACAAGCATTCACTTATCAAATACATTCAATTATTTTCATATTCTGGATTTGTCTACAAATATTTGAGTTTCTGCCACTTCACATTTTAATGGAAATCCTCAGTCGCAAAATGTCCAAAATAGGACTCATCATCTTCTGGCACAAATCTGCTCCTTTCCCTACATTCCCTGTTTCAGGGAATAAAAACACAAACCGATGACTCAGAAACCTTTGCTTATCATGACTATCTCCTTCTCTCTCACCCCTCACATCCCTCCAGCAATTAATTTCTATAGCTTTTGCCTCCTATAAGTTATGAAGCCCATCCCCTTTCGCACTACTTTGATCAGGGTACCATCTCTCGCTGGGAGGACCACATCACCTCACATTGGCATCTCCTTTTTCTGATCTCACTCCCTCTTCTCTCCTCCCCATCACCACCAGAGCTAGTTTTCTAAAATTCACATCTAACCAGCTCACTCCCAAGCTAATCCTTTGCAGCTTTCAGTTTAATTCAAACCACAGGCACTGTGATAGGAAGTATAAAATAAAGTTCCAAATTCATTGCCCAAAATACAAATTTTAATGATTTCCCAAACTAGAGCTTTTCAACCTTGTTTCCTGTCATATGACCAAATGTGTCCGGTTCGCAACAGCCGATGTAGATTTCCCTATGGCCTTTCTGCCCCTGTGCCTACAACGTCCTTCTCCACTTAATCTACTTGCCTACTTCTTTCTTTTTTATTATTATTATTATTATTATTATTATTATTATGTGATGTTAATCACCATACATTACATCATTAGTTTTTGATGTAGTGTTCCTTGATTCATTGTTTGAGTATAACACCCAGTGCTCCATGCAGAACGTGCCCTCTTTAATACCCATCACCAGGCTAACCCATCCCCCCACCCCCCTCCCCTCTAGAACCCTCAGTTTGTTTTGCAGAGTCCACAGTCTCTCATGGTTCGTCTCCCCCTCCAATTGCCCACCTTCATTTTTCCCTTCCTGCTATCTTTTTTTTTTTTTAACATATAATGTATTATTTGTTTCAGAGGTACAGATCTGTGATTCAACAGTCTTGCACAATTCACAGCGCTCACCATAGCACTTACCCTCCCCAATGTCTATCACCCAGCCACCCCATCCCTCCCACCCCCCACCACTCCGGCAACCCTCAGTTTGTTTCCTGAGATAAAGAATTCCTCATATCAGTGAGATCATATGATACATGTCTTTCTCTGATTGACTTATTTCACTCAGCATAATACCCTCCAGTTCCATCCACGTCGTTGCAAATGGCAAGATTTCATTCCTTTTGTACTTCTTTCTTATCCTTCAAGATTGGAAGGCTTCCCATCCCCCTGAGCCTCTACAATGAGTCTGGTGTCCCAATTCTAAGGCAGCACCAGAACATTCCGTACCTGCCTCTTTCACAGCATACGTTACACTAGTTGTAGCTGTTGCTTTGCACGCATCTGTCTCCACTGCTGCCTCTCCTCCCAGGGAGTCTGGCAGGTCCTAGATGACAGATCTCAACCTCCAGGGTCCTCATGAGAAAGATACCACATAAATACAAGATTTTCTCATTCTTCTCATATAATACCAGACCAAGCAAAAGCCTGAATCCTAAATGGGTATATGGAGTAGTCAGGTTGTTATCCATCATTATATCTTAATTAATCACTGTTAATATATCAATGTGTCTGTTTCTATACTACTGACATAAACCAGAAGGAATTACCTTTCACAAATTTTTTTAACTAAGAAGATGAAAGATTAAAGAAAATTATCCTATTGACTCTTTTCTTTGACAAAGGTCTGCTATGAACATGCAGAAAAGCCAGGCTTATAGAATTTTTTAAAAAATCATTTTTTTCAGTTAAATCATCACCAGATTAACTATGCCAAATGCTCAGCTAGAAATTTTTTCTGTTGTTCCCAAATTATCCTGAATGCTATAAACAGTTACCAAATCCTTGAATGTTTTATAATGTACCTACAAAAAATGCAAGCACAGTTGGCCCTTAAAACAACACAAAGGTGGAGGTGCTGATCCCACACACAGTAGGAAATCTGAGTATAACTTTAACTCCCCCAGAAACTCAACTACTAATAGCCTACTGTTGACTGCAAGCCTTCCTGAAAACATGAACAGTCAATTAACACGTATTTGGTATATGTATTCTATACCGTATTCTTACAATCAAGTAAGCTAGAGAAACGAAAACATGATTAAGAAAATCATAAGGAAAGGGCGCCTGGGTGGCTCAGTTGGTTAAGCGACTGCCTTCGGCTCAGGTCATGATCCTGGAGTCCCGGGATCGAGTCCCGCATCGGGCTCCCTGCTCAGCAGGGAGTCTGCTTCTCCCTCTGACCCTCCCCCCTCTCATGTGCTCTCTCTCTCTCTTTCAAATAAATAAATAAAATCTTTAAAAAAAAAAAAAAAGAAAATCATAAGGAAAATACATTTACAGAACTGTACTGCATTTACTGGAAAAAAAAAAAGTAAAATGGACCCGTGCAGTTCAAACCTATGTTGTTCAAGAGTCAACTGTAGCTACTTATTGGAGAGAAATTAATTAGTGGAAAAATCTATTAGAAGGAAAGTCAAAGAGGCCGTGACTACTGAGGAGTAAATGTCTTCAATCCATAGTTCAACTGGAAAACTTATCCAGAAGTGTATCAGAATTATTTGCTTTATCTTCTGTACATATAACCTTTCCTTTATTTTGTTCTCATATTAAAGTCTCTATGTTCTTGCCCCAAGAAAAACATATGGCCAAGAAGCATAAATGAAAGGTCTCTCCAGTCTCATCATTTTCTTGTCATTACTAGAGGCTCAGTTTCCAAAAAGCACACATAAAAAGTAGACGGAAGTTGCCTTTTGCCAGCCTCAGTCAACTCGGAGACTGCAATGCCTAGTTAAGTGAGCGGACCCTCCCCACAAACTCCCCTTTCCTACTCAAGAGGCATGCGCACTTTGAACTCCCATAGGATACGGTGAAGGCACTCCCTGGCCTTGCTGTGCCAAGTCTACGTGACCCAGTCCATCTGGTCCTCAGTTTTCCTTTCCTTACTGTTTGTTTGCCCTTTCTCTGCAGGCAGAAATCATTTGATCCATGAATACTTTTCTTGGTATAAACAGTTTTAGCATCTATTACTTAATGGTTGTTAAAGTAATTAAACAAGGATGCCATTAGCCTGGGGTGGCAATAATGTCTTGGTAGCTACCTAAGTAAACCAAAACCTAAGCCAGAGTCAAGCTCTAGAATCCAACAAAGTGAAACTTAAGAACAACCAATCACCAACGGCCAACTTGGCTTTCCCAAATAAGGCACCAGCTTAAGCAATAGCCAACCAAAAAATTGCTTTGCTTTGTTTCAGCGTTCTGCTCTACAAGAACCTTACCCCTAGCTCCTGCTGGTGGAGCACTCCTAACCACCTTCAGTTTGGTGCTGCCCAATTAGAATCGGACATATGCTCAAATAAACTCTTGAAAAATTTTAATGTGACTCAGTTTACCTTTAACATGATTAAAACTTTAAGCCATAACTGAATAGAGATTTGCAATACTTATAGATTATAATTTTTAAATATATAGTCAATAAATCACCAAAGCAATGACTTCTTCAGTCTGATTTGAATATTTTACATATTGGCATTTTGATATATTTTTGTGAAATTGTACTTGATAAAAATTTTCCAGAACTTCCATTTTCTATTGATGTAGATAGAACTAAAAGTGGAAATTAATAATAATATTAACTTTACGAGGATATTGATAGTTTTTTTAATTCTTTTTTTTCTATTTCTCTCATAGATTAAGCCATGACAAAATATTTGTTATTTTAATTAATATCCACTTTACCTAAGTATTGGAAATTTTATGGAAATACTCCAAATTAAGCCATGGTACTACTTAAGAACAAAAGAAATTAAAATTATTTTGACATATAATCATTTATTAATCTTATAAATTCATAAAACTATACTGTCTAAAATCAAAGATGCAGTACTTAAAATTTACAATTTTAAGTATGTGCTTTTTACAAAATTTACAACTTTATGCTATCCTACTGTTGTTATTACTATCACTTGTTTCATAAAGACCACAGGACATCTTCTGTTTGAGGAAAAACACTATGTTACTAATGCTCAAAATCCAATTCCAATTTTAGTGTGTCTCTGATCCCTGGAAATAATAACAACAAACTTCTGTAAAAGTCTACACCTAACTTCCCCCTCTCGGGGAATCATCTTAATTTTTTTAATCCATCCTGAAAAAATGTAACATTTTTTCAAGCAGCTGATGCTTTTGAACATGCTGGACTGGGCTGAGCATTCCTTCGTCCTGATGTCATGCACCAGCATTTGTCTCAGAAGACATCTTTTGTAGTTGTAACCAAAAGGCAAAAGAAATCAGAGCTGTGAACAGAGAGAGAGGGAGAGAGGAGGAAAATTGCTTAGCCCAATTCACTAAAAAGAATTCCGACACAAACCTGTATATTTTTAGTCACTCAACTTGCATACTTTAAAATAAAGCCTTCTGACTTTTGTAAGGTATTGTGCATATTTTCACACTATTGGTTTTAAAAATACTCTCTGCTTTATGGTAATGTGTCACAGGGAAGTTAGCTATAGTTTCATGAAAGACGTTTTCATCCCTGACTGGCATCTCCTCAATAGCTGGGGCCCAGGCACACCGCTCTCTTCCCGGCAAGGCCCTCCGCGCTGAAACAGTGCAGCATTCATAACTTATTCTCAGCACCGCGGGGCAGCTCCACAGAAAAGCTTCTCCAACCTAATGGGTTACATCACTGAAAAGTCTTCCATTTGGCCTAGGTGAAAAACATGAATGCATGCCTCATTCATTTCTCCACCTTAAAAAATATAATAAAGTAAAATCATATCCACCCTAAGCTAAAGACCCCCATTCCCCTAGCCCAGCTCAATCAAAGCTACAATACTCCTCTTACCGAATCTTATTTAGTGGTACGGCTAACTTTCTAACCCTACCAGTAAGCTACAAAACAAAGTTTATAACTGTGCCTCTACTAAAAATGCCCAATAACATCCCCAAAATAAGTTAATTCATGAAGAAGCCTTTGATTGGTGTTTCGCATTGCCTTTAGGTTTAAGTCACATTTAAAAATATACTTGACACACAGTAATGGAACCAAAAACCTCATCCTCCCCACTGACATCAACACACATAAACCAATGCACACAGAGTTTTCCCGTTCTCCTTTCTCCATACTTTCCCTGATGGTCAAAGGAAATCAGCTGCATCCAAATCTTTTCAGTGTGCTAAATAGCCATGAACCTTTGGAAGGTAGACACCCCATAATCTATCCAAAATGTTTTCAGTTGCAGAGAATCCGCTTCCCTGTCTCCTCATTAGAGCATGCCTTTTAAGGCTGAACCATGATGAATGGCATGAGAACACTTCTATCTTATTCTCAAAATGCAGGTACATAGTAACCCTTGGGGAAAAAAAAAAAAACCATTACTCATATTCTGTTCTCTGAACAATACAAATGAGAAAGGGCAGTGTATAGCTGGTGCTCCAGGCATGATTTTTAAAAAGATGCAAAACATCCGAAAACACAGCTGCACACAGGCTGCAAGAGGCATACAAGTGTTCTGTACTGAGTTCAGAATCCTCACAGCGGCGTCTATGCAGGCTCTCAGGGCTGCTGGGACAATGACAGCAGCTCCCCATCCTTACTGCTGTCTGTATGAATGACAAGGGAAAGCCATGTCAATTATGAAGAATCGTGGACTTTATGACTAACGACTCACTCACAGCCATTTATATCCTTGATCGTGTAAATCCATCCTCGCTCACCAACCCATGACATGATAGAACTTTATAGCTTCTTCCAAGCTATTTCCGTGCATTAGGAAGAATCAACCTGCTGCCATCCATATTCAGAATCTGAATCCTAAACATCCTTGTGAAATGCTCAGAGAGATCGACTATTTGCACTCCTAGAAGCCTGAGATCTCTTTTTCTGCCTTCTTTTCACCTCCAAAATGTGTCCTTTCTTATGAATTTGTGGATTTTGTTTCATTTTGTTTGTTTTTCAGACATAATTCCTAGCTGGCATACATGCCAAAAAAAAAAAAAAAAAAGATATCTTCCTCAGAAGTCTATACTGAGAATTCCAAAAGAAGTTCAATTCCCTAACTAAATATAACATACATTTGGGCATTAAACTCTTCACAAAAAACAAGCATTAAGCATTAATTCCTGAAACACTAAAAATCCCAGTTTGCATAGGAACAGCCTAACATCAACAAGGCAGACTTGTAATAACCAAAGATCCCTTTACTAGGTTATATGTGTGGTATATATTTTTGTATGCTGTAAATTTCTGACTTTTCAAAAATGTTCAGTAGCCTCTAGACCATGTAGCTCTACCTCTCTCCTCCAAGACACATCACTGAAGCCTCCCTAAATTAAATATATAAAAACCACTGTTACCAAGCCCACATACAGGATTCCTTTCTTTGTTCTCCATTTCTTTATCAATATATATTATTTGCTTGTTTGTCTAAGTCTGAGTATAAGCATATCTTGCTGAGGCAGTATTCTGGAATGTCATGCCCAGATGGCCCTCATAAATATCAAGTAATAATCATTACCATAATTTAAAGAACTCCCTTTATGAGAGAATAGATACAATTTGGCCCTCAGATTCCTTACATCTTTATGCACATTACACCCAGGATTTAATTGGTTGGCAAGGTAGACGTCAAGTCAGAAAACCTCCCTTGATGTAATCGTCCTTAACAATTAAATCAGATATTGCGCTTTTAGAACACAGGAATGACTAAACCAAAGCTGTAGACTTGGTGGCCAATCCTCCAAAAACCCTTTTAAAGCAAAAATTCACAGAATATTCACATGACTAAGGATAATTAACGTCAACTGTTTCCACCCTACAAGAGAAAATAGAGCTTCTGTTAAGAATGAACAATAAACACATTATTTTGGGTCCATTGTTGTTGTTGTTTTTTTTTTGGAAACAGTTCCTATCTCTAAAAAATACATGCAAACACAACAGTGTTCCAGCTATCCCAAGGTTATCCAATTTGCTGATAATGTTAGAATACATTTTGTAAATATTAGAAGAAAATAAAAACGTGTTTTAAATATTATTTCCATTTAAAATACAGCATAAGAAAGGCTTATCAAAAATTGAAACATAAGCATGTAGGTAGTCAACTTACATGGCCACATCTCCAAATAAGGGTGACAACAAAATGTTGATAAAAGAACACCAGGTCTCTGTTATAGTTCATCTCTTTCTTTTTTTGTATCTAGTCCTTTGTGAGCATTTTCAGCTTATACAAGTACTAAAAATTGGCAAGGTTTATATAAGGGCATCACTGACCCCATCCAAGTGGAAGATCTCTGAAGATCTTTGGAAGACTCCTCACTCTGATTCTAATTCCACATGAAACTCTAAGATACGGCAGGGATTAAACTCAACCAAAACTAAGATTGAGCCTTTATAATCCAGATCAGGGTTACATCAAAACATTGTCCAACTCACTTTCAGAACACAGGGCAACTTACAATACATTATATATACTGAATCACTGAGTCTGGTCAGTCAGGCTTTCATTTTAAACCATGTTGTATTAAACAATTTTTCTTCTGAATGAGCTATTCTGCACTACACTTAATAATACTATTTCATTTGATAAGCTTTGATACACTACATATAGTATAGCATCACTAATTTACAGCCATCATTGGAGAAGGAGGAAACCCAAAACACATCCTATAGTTTCAGCCAAAGATTTAAATTTATCACATTTGGCAAGGACTTTTGGAATGAATACTGGTATACATATTTTTTCATTTATAAAGGGAAATTTTGCATTCAAGATCATTGTTGGAAGAACAAAATTAAGGTAAAACCTATAATGCCAGGGATAAAAGTGTTCATCTCAAAAATGAATGATTTAATACGAGTGTCCTGCTCCCTCAATATACTGGGAATATATACATTTAAATAAATAAATCCATCAATATAAAGCACCCACACACAATTTGGTGGAGAGAATTTCTCAAGAAAAATATAAAATTTCACAAGGAAAAAATTTTCAAGTTTGTAAGCCCTACAAAATACTCTAAAAACACAGAACTTGAAGAATTCATTCATCTTTGATGGAGAATATATTCACTATAATTACTGGCTAAAGACAGGGAAAATACTTCCATGTAATGGCAATATGCTCTTCAAACATCCAGTTTTGTATGTTGGGATTTGTTTTTCTTCTTTAATTACACCTAAAAAATAATTGTCCTTTCACCTTCATTTAAGATCATTTATAATTGCATTCCATGCTGTGAACAGTTACAAATGGCCGAACCAGACACACATCATTTCTGGCGCAGCCTCAAACTTTTAAATTTGTCCTGTCACTACAGAACAATAACGGAAAGCTGCAAGTTACCCACAGCTTTATTTTAGCCAAGAGTTTCAACTCTGCCTCCACCCTCTGAGTGATATTAGCAGGTGGGAAACTGAGTGATTTTGGTTTCACTTTCTTTCTTCTCCTTTATTCCCCGGTTAACAGTAAAAACCCATTGACTGATTCCTATAAAGTAGTGGTTAGATGTAAGGGACCAAGTACACGGAATTCAGGAACAAACTGGATTTGGGAAGGGGAAAGTTGTCTTAAATACCGCCAAGTATTGAGCATATCTAACAGAAGTAAAAGCATGAGGTGAGATTAATTAAATAAATAATAATTAATATAAGAGTTAATATTTAAGGAGCACATCCAGAGAGAGACATTATTTTAAGGGGCATCCTATTGGGGAATTTGGTGGTGCTGGGTCGATACCTTGAGAGAGGAGAAAGAAAAATACGGCGGACACTGAGGCGAGCCATGGGAAGCAGAGATGAAATGTAAGGGGCCATCAGCCTAGAGCTGCTATTTGACACCCTAGGAATGAATGAGATCACCCAGGGAGAACGTGTGAAGGGAAGAGACACTGGCCTGGGATTATTTGCATCTGTGCAACGAAGAGTTGCGTGTGCTTTGGTCGTGCCCATCAACTCGGCGTGCTGCTAAAGCCCTTACTACAACTCCAACCAAGAAGGTGAAATAAGATGCGTGGCACTCGGACACCTGAGAGACACCGCTACGATACCGGAAGGGGATCCTCCATGGGTTGAAAAAAAAGAACTCAGGAGAGATTTAGTTTTTAAACAGTCAACTTTCTGCGAATTTTTCTAATCAAAAAGAACGTGTTATTTTTCAGTAAGAATAAAACTAAAGTCTGAAGATTTTAATGTAACATATCATTTAGTTTCTCAGCAAAAATATTTACTGCATAGAGATACAACTGTGCTTCCTATGTACCCCGTTAAAAATAATTAAATGGCTGCCACATTTCACCTCAGAGGTGGATTCATTTCCATATTGGACTCAAAGATCACTTTCTATAAAGTAGTCTCAAGATGCATGTTCCGTTTACAAAAGCTCTTCAGATGAAAGATGTTTTTGCAAATGCAAAATATGAATTATTGTCATCATCATCATTTTTATTGTGCTAGGCATGTGAATGGATTTTGCATCTGGTGGCTCTAAGGTTTTACCACAGCAGGGTGGCTGGGTTAAAATCTAAATTCCTAAAGCAATACTGTAATACTTTGAACCATAGTGACATCCAAGAGGGATAACGACTTTCTGATGAAGTGAGCAGCTCCTCTGTGGTAAGAGGAGAAACGCCAAACCTGGAACCGGGTGCAAACTCACTGCTAACTCCTGACTGGAAGTGGATAATAAATGGCTGCAAGCATTTCTTAGTTCTCCCGTGTGAACCTCCAACAGCAAGAACCACTACAGGCCACAGTGCCGAGGAGCCTAACAATTTGAAAATGTGTGTGTGTGTGTGTGTGTGTGTGTGTGTGTGTGTGTTTCTAAAAAATTAAATTGAAATACTATTTTCTAAATACCTTCCACAACATAAGTGGCCTGTATCTTCTTTCAAGACAGAGTATCAGTTTATTTCAAATTTAGAGATACTGGCCTCGATTCAAATTCATGGCAGTTATAGAAACCAATGTTCCGTGCCTTGATTCAGGTGGCAAGCATTAAATCTTTTTCCGGCTGTCATGCAACAACAACTTTAATACAAATTAGCACTGCCAAACTCAGTTTCCTGGGCTCAGAGGTCCTTGATGCTACTCCGTGAATTTTATTCAGACTTTCACATGAACAGTGCTCTTTTGAAATGGTAGCCTCTGAGAAGAAAAACCTAAACAAAAATACATTTTATTCTCAATTCAGTATTCTAATTTACAACTCACTATAAAAAAATTAATATCTTCCTTTTTTGTTATTCTGATTAATGTGAAACTTAATCATTATGTCATACAAGAGGATATTCTTAAATGCAAATTCCGTTTCTATAACTGCAGTTCCCCCTTCAAGCTGTTTACATTGAATAGAGACCTGTCAATCAATACTAATTCAAAAAATATAGTGCTTGTGTTACTATCTCATGGTTTCTGAGTCAAACCTTTCCAAAGCTCACAACCATGGGAACAACAGACCAAAATAAAAGAGTCACCTCTTCTCACTAGATAGGAAAACCCAATTAACTCTGAACCTGACACTCCAAAACAACTTTGGGATGACTTCCAGCAAGGAAAGATCTGTCAGAGAAACAGTATTTCAAGCTAGGAACGGATGCTTCTTGTTTCTCAAATTGGTTTTTAATTAAGACACCCCAGGGAAAAACGTAGTGATAAAGTAGTTAGTTTTAGCTTCCAGGTCTCTGGATATGTGATATGTTCAAAACCATGATCCTCTGGCATAATTTTAACACTCACAGAAACTCTATCTAGCTGCTTAAAATTGACATAATAATATGCCATTTCTTTCCTTAAAAAAAAAAAAAAGTTTCTGACAAGTCAATTGGCATGATTTTAAACCTAAATTCACCTCCTCCTTTAGAAGCTGCTTTTTTTAAATAACCACTTCAAAGCCCACAAAATGGGCAATGTAACACAAAAAAGACCCCATTCCAAACTTTGGTTAAATAGTTTTACTCTTTCTTAACCTGAAAAATCCAGGATCCACTATGTTTAGACTGGAAACAAAGTCTGAAAAATGTAAAAACAAAGAGAAATTTGGGGAAAATGTGATTCTCTGAAATGTTCATTCCACCATGATGATTTAAATTCCTAAACAGAGCAAATTATGCTAAGGTACCTTACTATACTGCAACTCCCGGGCCCAGAGAAAGAGATGTCACAAATAATTGCCCACAAATGTGTATGTATGGTCCTTTTAAATGGCCTTAGGGATTGTAAAGTACAGGAGAGTGGCATCAGACAGTGGCTACTTCCTACTTATGTGATCTGCCACTGAAACCACTCTCTGAGCCCTAGAGTTCTAAATTATAAAATAACAATGGTGCCTACCTCAAGAGAGTTTTGCAAGTGCTAAATAAGAAAACAAGCCTAATTCAGTGATACATATAATATGCACTAAATAAACTGTAAGTTCTGAACCTTATTTAAACATAGCAGCAATCAGGGAAGTGCACATTATATTCCCATTTTACAGAATAAGAAACTGGGACTCTGATAGCTCAACTAGTTTGTTCAAGGGCACACAGGTTTTAAGTGGCAAAGGCAGGAATAATGTTTTAGGAACAAGCAGCAATAAGCAAAATAATAATAATATTAGTAGCAAACATTGTGTACCTAAAATGTGGCAGGCACTATACTAAGCTCTTTAAGATGTTAATCAATGTCATCTTCTTAAGCACCCTACCTTAAGTATCTCCATTTTATAGATAAGGGAAAACTGAGGCTCAAAATATGTGAGCAATTTTAAGTCACTCTGCAATTACCTACTGAGTTCTTAAAATATTCCAGGTGTGGGGGTTATAAACATGAGAGGATAGACAGGATTCCTAACCTTAAATCACACCTAGACAATCTTAAAAAGTTGTCACCTTAGGGACTGAGGAAAATATCAATCTAAAACTGAATCTAGTCATTATCTGACACTTCGTGGGGAAAAAAAATAACCGACCACTTGAAGACCTTTTCTTACTAATCCATGCAACATTTCTCTAGTACACAAAACATTGATCATTTCCATTTTACAGAGGAGTAAAAAGAAATACAGAAATATTAACAGTCTTTGATCTATGGAATAAAAACATGTTTTAAAGGTGCAATTAGAACATTTCCTAGGGATTGGGACAGAGATACCTAGTGAGCCCCTCCAATGCCAGAAGCCCAGTTTCCTCCATGAGGCATCTGGGATGCCCTCCATCCACCCAGCATCCTAGTGCCCAGATCTATACACAGCTATTAAGATTTATATAGACAGGGCGCCTGGGTGGCTCAGTTGGTTAAGCGACTGCCTTCGGCTCAGGTCATGATCCTGGAGTCCCTGGATCGAGTCCCGCATCGGGCTCCCTGCTCGGCAGGGAGTCTGCTTCTCCCTCTGACCCTCCCCCCTCTCATGTGCTCTCTCTCATTCTCTCTCAAATAAATAAATAAAATCTTTAAAAAAAAAAAAAGATTTATATAGACAGACTCCATTACCTTCTTTCAACCTCCTTGCCTGAGACAGAAGCTCCCAGCCAGTACCAGCACTTTGCACAACTCTAGGGGGCACCATTCACCTCAGATACAAGGGAAAGTATGCTCTGTGAGTTGTACAAGGCATGGCCGTGCTCCCAGCTGTGCATCTGGGCTTTTCTTTGGGGTAGGATACGATGTATTTGTTTTCCCCAAAGTGGTCTAACCCCACCCCAACTCACAATCTTACAAAAAGAGTCAAAAGCAGAATACATCCATCCTGCTAAACAACAGTCTCGCACATCTGGAATCCAGCCTCTTCAATGTACTAGCTGAATGACTCACCTCCCCAAGTCCCCATTTCCTCGTCAGTAAAGAGGATAGTAACAGTAGCACCCAACTCATATGGTTATTGTCCAGATTAAATGAGATAAGAAAGCACCCAACACAGTGTCTGGCATCTAAGGGCTCAACAGTGGTCAGTCATATTTAGTATCATTTTAACTCCAGTTTTGCTATTCCTCTTCAATTTACCCAGATCCAGCCAATAATACTTCTGAGAAATACCAGGAAAAAGTAGCACTAAAACAAGAAATAAAATTTTTAAAAGGAAAAAAAATTTTTAATGAGATTCCAGACTAGATTTCAGACCTTCAGTCATGGCACGTGGTCTGTGGCTGCTAAAAGAATGACAATATTGACAGACACTGCTCAAATTTTGCAAGCCAACAATTTATGTGGGCTTTTTCCTCCTCTATTGACAATTCAGTTGAATAAATAGATTAGGGGTGTGTGTGTGTGTGTGTGTGTGTGTGTGTGTGTGTGTGTGTGTGTGTG